>NW_028301558.1:11462500-11527500 GCF_042242905.1 Orbicella faveolata | reverse complement strand
ATCAGGAGATGATGGGCTAACAAAGTGTGTGAGGCTTTTTCGATATTTCTATAAGTTGCTTAGGAAATCCCTTTTAAAGTTGGACAATGGAAAATTTGTGACTGCTTTTACTCAATGGGACGTCACAGGAAAAAAGTATTTCGATTTTCGCAGAAGCCTCAAACACTTTGGTGCGCTAATATCTGACGAAGATTTTGACCAAGTTTCGTTGAAATCCGATAAATCTACATACCCTATTAATTCATTTGAATAGAGGTAGTTCAGACAGAAATCAGAAACCTTGAGTTTTCAGCCTCGAAAGAAATTCACAGTTTTCGCACCTCGTTGAAGCGGTTGTCAACGTGGCCAGGCCGCCAACCAATGAAACACAGCTTTGAACTACCCCGCGGGCTACATAACGCTTTCCGGGAATGAATGAGCAATGTTTATATTTACAGTATATTTTGATATCTTACATCGGAAGTAGCGAAGTCTGCCGTGAAACACTCAGCAGCTTATAAACCGAATCAGCAGATAAATGGTTAAGAAGGTAAAGTGAAAAAAGGGAAATGATATCGGAAATCGGAATAGCCTTGAAGAGGTCTACTCGGTGAGCCGAGTCGAGTGCGCATGCTTACACATTAACAAAAAAAAAAAAAAAAACAACACTCAACGCGTAATTCATCAGCCTGTTTGTTTTACTAGAATATGAAAAAAAAAAAAAAAAAAAAAAAACACTCTACGAAGCAGAGAAAATGAGCGTTTGGAGAAGCTGCCTTGTCAGATATCAGCAATTAAATTCGCCCGTAATATGCCGCGGCAATCAACTTCTGTGCCAGAAGAAGCTAGAGCAGTGCATTGGCGAAACATTCTCTTGCGATTTGCGCTTGCGTTCAATTGTGGAAGCACGGAGACCGAACAAAATCGCCTAGTCTATCACTTAAGAGACAAAAACAATCAACAAAAGCGAAGATTTCTGAGCGAGAAATTGCAAGACGTAAGGGATAAACAAAAGAAGCGAAATACGACTCCGCGGATGAAATCAGTTGTCGTGAAAATTGTTACTGCTCAACTCATGGGTTGACACGTTTTAATCGCTTATCACAGTTTGCAGCTCATTGCCGGACTCGTTTTAAAAATTTACGTTTTCGCGGATAACTCGTTCGCGTTTTAAGTTTTTAAAATAATTTGGTTTTTGGAAAATTCAGATAAAGTAGAAGTTTTGAATCTGGTGTGAAAAATTTTTGAACAAAATAGGCCCTTGAAGGTCTAGAGTAACTTCAATGCATTTTGTAAATTAGCTGTAAAATACCTTTGTTAATTAGCTGTAGATTAGCTGTTGATTTTGTAAATTAGCTGTAAATTAGCTGTTGAGATTTTAATTTTTGTGTATTGGCCACCGATTAAAACCAGTCAATTGACTGACCGGTTTTCCTTTTCTCCAGTATAACTTAAGTATATATTATGATTATTGTTATTATCGGTTTTGAAATTTTCTAGGTCTACGATCAACGAGGCACACGTATATTTCCCACTATCTTTTCTTTCAGGATGAGTAGTACAAAGCATGCTCTGTTGTATGTTTCTATAGTTATCCTTTTGGCTGCGTACAAAGCACTTGCAGGTAAGCTAAGTGAAATGAACGTTTAAATCCCTTACCTGTACAAGATGATAAACTATGTTTTTTGAACAAAGCAGCAACATTTATATTATTGATGCAGTAACATTTCACCGCGATGTAATCTAAAAATTTGGACATTTTATTGTAGCTTCCTTAAACGCCCCATCGGGAACATTCAAGATTTCTGACCAAGGCGTACTGGGCCAAGGTGCCTACTCCATCTCAAACGACCTTGCGGAAATAGGACTTAAACTGGTAATACCAATAGCATCAAGCATATCAAAAGACAAGGCTACCGCGACTATTACTTCACTCCCTCCTGTTTCCAATCCGTCCAGTGTATCCGGTGCGTCCAGCTCGTCAGGAGCTACCAGTCCCTCTAGTGTGCCCAGTGCTTCCGGTCTGCCTGGTGCTACTGGCCCGGTCGCTGCAGCCGGCGCACTCTCTCCGTCCTCTCCGTCTAGCCCCGTGGGAACAAATGGAGCAGGAATTTCCGGAGGCATTCTAACTCCAGCAGGTTGGCAAAATGGAAATTATATACTAAGAAATCCTTTAACTCTGATTAGATGATAGATTTGAATTTATCAAGGCCGTGTAAGAAAATCTAAGGTCAAAAGATCCTTTAAGCTGAAACTTATGGGAAAACTGGGAAGATAACAGTTATTTTTTACAAGCATATTGTAGGTTTAATGTAATTTCTTGCCTAAGACAACTCATCTCAATCTGGAAACTGAGTGACGCATTTTAAAATCGTTTCAGATAATCAGTTCATTGATGACATGGTTGCAATTCACAACGAACTTCGGTCGGTGCACTTTTCTCCTCCAATTCAGAATAACACACAGATGTCCATCGAAGCCAAAGAGTGGGCACAGATACTTTCCGAAGAAAAAGATCTGAGACATTCCCCGCCTGATTCAAGAGAAAACCAAGGTGAAAGCCTTGCAATGGGATGCACAACAGCTGCTGAGGAAGGAATCACCGCTAAGGAAGCTATCGCGAAATGGTAAATCTCATAAAAACTAAGGTCAACCTTGTCTCGTGCAGTGGATTAAATGACAGACTGAGTGTTTTATTAATTGACTGAGTATTAAAAGGTCGGTTAACTTCTTTTAATGTTTCTCGTTTATCGATGCCCATTAACTCTAATGATGGCTTATTAACTGATTACTTGATCGATTGATCAATGGAATGATTAATTTAACTATCCTCCATTTATTTCTTCGGTCATTCGTACGTTTATTTGACTTAGTGCGACATACTGAATGACATAGTGACTGATTGTCTGACTGACTGGCTGACTGATTAAATGACTGACAGGCTGGAAGGAGGGCTGGTTGAGTTACTTTTCACTCCTGGATGAAATAAAATAGACTGATTAGGGCGATTTGCGAGTGAGTGTCGAAGTAATCAGGGAATTATTTTGGTTTTGGTTTTGTTTTATTGCGGCTTGAGAATGGCTGAGTAATCAAATTGGTAAGTAATTGGTTTGGTTTTGGCTTTACGATACTCAGTCGAAAACCGCTCTAATTGACCAACGATTAATTATTGATTAAATGATTCTTCCAGGTACGACGAAGCCTGTTGCCATGATTTCTCTATTCATGGCTTTCGAAATGTCTCCGGACATTTTTCTCAGCTAGTCTGGAAAGCTACAGAGGAAATCGGCGTTGGCCGAGCATTTGGCACCAAGTGGGGAATGAACTGTTCTTTCATTGTTGCGCGTTACAAACCGAAAGGGAACATTGATAGTGAAGCAAATTTCAGGGAAAACGTTGAGAGGGGCACCTTTGATCCAGTGGCGTACAACTGCTCTGCTGTGATATGCCAATCTGAAGGAGAAGAAATAGAAGAAGAAGAAGAAGAAGAAGCGGGGAGCCAAGGTCGAGACAGTTCAAAAAACAAACTGCACAATAACCTGATACCGGTTAAATCTAGGAATGCTGACAAAAATGAAATTCTAAGCAACAATGAACCCCAGAGGCTTGGCAATGTCCTAGGTTCTCGAGATTCCCATAGTTACATGAAAACCCCAGAAAGTTATTCAAAACAGCTGTCACCAAGTAATGTTGAATACAACATTAAGCAATACACAGAGAAAAGTCAGAAGCAATACGCATCAAACGGTGTCAACCAGGACGAAGGAAGACCTCGGTCCTTAGTGTACAGAGCTAAGATACCTCGGGTCTCGCCCATAAAAGTGCTGTAAATCACTTAATTTATTCCTCAGTGGAGGGGATCTACATGTCAAATTACTGAAGCATAAGCATAAAATATAATTCTATCGTGGTTTTTCATGTAATGGAAAACCGGCCCCTAATAAGTCCTGTTTTCAGTACGTTATAAACACAAGCACAACAGTAAAACAAGATGGCGGACTTTAGCTTATGGATATACTTATACTGAGCGCGTTCTCATTTGACTTAGCATAAGCACATAACACAAGAAGAATAAAATCCTATCGTTTTGCTTGTGATTGTGCGTATGCTTGTATTGTCGGCGTCTTCACTACGGTTATGGACGTTATGCTTATCCTAGTGCTTGTGCTTATATGTTGTTGTTAAAACCAGGCTTGATATATCACTTCACAAAACGCTCAAAGTGAGGTTATAGTTATTCTTAATGGCATTTCTTTGCGAAGACTAACAAATTAAACAGGCCATCACCCTTATGAACATGAAACAGTTTGCCAGTTTGGGGACCTCTACCCCACGTGTCTCGTTTCTTAAGATGGCCGAAAAGTTAACAAAAACAGATACAATAGCTTAAGGGGTAAACGAACGACAAGCAAAATATACGCAAAATTACGAATTAATGACCATAATCAAACGTCTATAGGAACTTTTTCAAATGTTGGTAATGCTAGTGTAACTGCTAAGAACTGCTGCCGTAGCTGATAATTAAAAGAAAATTAGCTCTCAACAGTGTTCTGTGCCTTGTTTCAAATCGTTTTGAATTAATTTTCTCTAGCAACAAAAGTTTGTCAATAGGCGATTTTCTAAATGGCGGCATTCGACTACAAGTTACGGAATCCTTCACTTCTTCTTTTTCCCATGTTTATTTGGGAATGTTTCGTTTAAACCTCGCCGCACCTTTAGAAATTAATTATTAAGGCCCTTACTTGTATTTTACGACGGCGACGGCGAGGATGACACCTGTATGTATTTATATACACATGTCTTGCTTGAGAGCTTTGCAGTTATTTACACATATTCGGTGTTCTTTCGGCAGAAAAACTTGTCCCTGCTAAATATTCTATGAAAGCGTTCAGTTGCAAAAAGAAATTTGAAAAATTAGTAGTAGCGGTTCACTTTCTCCAAAAGCTTAAAAATTGGTCATTTCACGTTGTTGACCTGCAAAAGAACACGAAGATCCTTTGTTCTGCTGTTTAATCCTCAAATGTACAAGGCGAGGGAAGGTTAATTAAGATTTTTTCAAAGTTTAGAAAAGGCGATTTACTGAAAGCTGAAACTTTCATTGCCTGTTCATTCAACCTTCACGGAAATTTTGACATGATTGTGTGTCCATGATTGTCGAGGATTGTCCATGAGTTTTGACGTTGCCATGGCGACTGCAAATTGTATGCAGGTTCGGCCAAGAAAACATACTTGTTTGACATAATTCTCTACTTTTTAAAGTATTTGTCTCAGCCCTGAAATTCAAAACTGCTTCTATTATTGCTGTGTTCACCTCTAAACTTAAGTCATTATCCCTTGGGCTTCTTTGCCTCATAGACTTCATCAGTTGTAAATTTATTTTAGTTTATTTTGTATCAAAATAATGAATAAACTAGCTGAAGCTGGTTGAATGACAGCTGTGACAGATTCTGACTTAGTGGTGCTGTAACCTCTGTTCAGTATTCCACGATTTCTCAGCATTCATGATCAGTTCAAATTTTTTTCCCATTTCTGAGCCATCAGAAAATTTCAAAGGTCTCTCCAGGTGATCTGGTGACGTCATTGCGCGAGACTGGAGAGAAAATTTTATTGCCGTATCCCATAAGGCAGCCCGCGCGTAGTCGTGAGTTTGCATTTGAACGATGGCGGTCACTGCCAGAGCGAGTGTTGCTTTTCAGAATTAATTTGTCTTGTCTTATACCGCGCTTGGAACTCGGAATTGTGCTGTAAATATGAGAAGTGTTGATTTGGACAGTTGGGAAGTCTCTTTCGACGGTGAATCTTTTCGATTCTACACTTGGATGGAAGCTATTGAGTACTTGAATCGCACAACATGCAGCGCTGGCGGCATCGCATTGTGAGCTTGAAAATCACTTGGTGTTTTACTTCAATTTGCTTTTAATAGTGTACTTTCTATACAGTATTAAAGGTACTGTATTCCATCGATCTCTAGTTTGCTTTTGTTTAGTCATTCATTTTATTATTATCGTATGTCGGCCACAGCACTACTTCGGTCGACCACTCGATCAAACGCTCTCAAACTCAGTAAAGAAAAAAAATTAATAATCTGAATGGCACACGCCAAGAATTGCTACAAAAGATTGGCCTGACCTTTAATGAATTTGGAGAGGTAGTTGTGGGCTATGTTGACATTGAGAATTACGTTACACTATTTCTAAGTCTGTCAGGTGTACAGAGTGCAGTTACAACACCAACCAACAGCATCATGATGGGTTCCCATGGCTGAAATGGTCACGCCATTTCACAGGGGAGAAAAGTGTCAGAGTGAAAATCATTGAGCCTTATAATTTACTGAGCACAGTGTAACAGTTGCTCTTTGGTTGGGAAATGATGACTATGACACTGTCCAAAAATTTGCAGGGGCAGTTTATAAACAGCTTACACAACTTCAAACAATCAAACATGCACTAACCCATTGACGCCTGAATGAAATTGCCCGCGACCCGCCCCTGATTCCCTGACGTTTTTTGGAAGTATTTCGCGAGCGAAAGCACAAAAATAAACCATATGCCCAGTAACCACAGACACAAGATCAGGTTTCAAGACATCGTTTATTTAAAGTTCAACAAATGAAGGGTCGAAATATTAAAAAATATTAACAAAAAGAACTCAACCTGATGTACGAAACTGATGAGAAAACAAGAAATTATATTATTTCTTTACCGCACGACAAAATGTCCCACAGAAGCAGAGAAAATTGACTTTGCGAAAGTGAGTTAATTACTGACTTTATTAGGACAAAACGAAACCAAATACAACCGAATTTCATTCTTGTAACGGCTAACATTTGAGAAAACAACGAAAAATAAAAGCGAAGAACTCTAATAAAATCAATCTGAAAACAAGAAATCGAGTGATTTCTTCGCTGCGCGACGAACTACGACGGCGCTGCGAAAGAAAGATGAAAAGTCGTAAATCAAAAAGACGACAAAAACAAGCCAATTTATTTTGAGATCGGTCGTATTTCAACTGTGTTAAATTGGTGGCCATTTTGGTTCTTTTCCCAGCGGTTCTGTAGTAGCTTAATAAGACGCGGAAATATTTGAACGAAACGAATAAGCAAAATAAACAAAGCGCCCGGAGGTCGCCGTAAATTAAATATGCAGAAATTCAGCGTGCAAGTTACTGTTCACGTTAAAACCTAAAATTCCCAAATACAGGGAATCAAATGAAAGAAATGCGAAAGGAAGGTCAATAACAATAGATTTTCATTCAAGTTGAGGCGAAGAAACCTATTTAAAAGCAAAAAATTGTTCAAAATTTTGCACACGTGCTTCACTGCATGACCACATGTTCAAATTATTCTTTACGGTAACGCAAAAGCTTGAGTTTTTGCCGACCGCCTTTCCAGACATTTTAACGCCTGTGGCTTTACCAATCGTTCCAAAAGTTGAATTCAACTTCGAAGCAATAATGTACATTACCATTTTTGTTTCTTAAGTCCGAAAAGCTGTTTTAAATCTGTGATCTGAAAGCGCTCTGATCTTCATGATGTTTTCGCGGCGGTTGTATGAAGAAAACCTTCTTCACCAGAAAGTTCTACGGACTCGGTACTACTTGATCCTCCATACTGAGGCCACCTAAACATTGATTTGTATTTTTCCTTTCTATTTTAAAGCTCAAAGCAGTAATTTATCCCTGTTAGGAGTGAAAACAAGACCTTGGAAGTTTTTAGATTTGTCCCGCAAACGCGCTATGATTACCTGCACTTTTCGAGCGCACGATTTTAAGAAGAACTGAAAACTGTCTTTCTCAGCAAGCGGCGGAAAATGGGTGGAGCAAACTTTACAAGTAGTAGGACACAAAAAACCTCATAGAATAAAACTATTGTTGGCCTGTGGAAGAGAGCCTGGAACAACGAAGCTGCGAGAAATGTTGAACAAAGTCCCGCAACTGATGGAGGACTTGCCATTGTTTACGATCTCTGCGACGACACCAATGAGAATCCGGAGGAAAGATATCCGATTGTACAAGATCCATCTTTAGTTCGAGCAGCATAGATGGCTTCCTTGCGTCTTCTGCACACACTTCCTTCAACCGACAAAGCTGAATACGCCATCAAAATGTATGGATCAATGGAAAGAAGTTTCAACCACATCTTGCGGGAGAGAACATGTCATGTGCCCATGCAGCAGGCCCACAAGCCAACTCACTGACTTTGTTGGTCTAGATAATCGTGTACTGAACTTTTCTTAGTATAAAAATCTTTAAGAATACTAGGTAGTAAAGTTATAACTTCACTCACAACCAAAGCATGATGAGAAAAAAAGCCTCTCGACTGAAAACTGCCATGTTTATCCTCACTGCGCTATCGATATGTCGATGGACTACATGCCGAAGGTCAGAACAAGCTCTACTAGGCGCGCAAAGAATTCTGTGCGGTTTTAAAAATAATTTCTCCTTGAAGATGATTGGTTAATTAGTCACGGTCAGATCACCTGGCTGAATAGAGCTTTCAGTTAAAAACGTAACATTACTGAGCTGACACTTATCAAATATGACCAATTGTCATTTAAACTCCACCCACACCTTCGAGAAATTTTCGACAATTTGGATATAGCCCGAGAGAGTCCTCTTTTCCAAGCATTTTGGAAAATTATGTTCAATTCGATCGCCACCGGATATATACAGATATTCGAACCAGATTTGCTCCCACATTGTCACATGAACAAATTCGCGCGTTCTGACAAGGTGGTAGAAGTCATTCGGAAATGACCAATTGCATATCAACAATATCATCGCAAGTAGATATAAACATGTAACAGGTGCATGTCTAGAGAAACATTAACTTTTGTTACCCCGATACCCTCGATGTTTTCCAAGACGAAGCCTAATAATCCACGGTTTCCAATAAAGGTAGTGGCCAACTTTTTTTTATACCCGCCCACTAAACACAAACTTAAATATTAGTTGTTCACCACAAGAACGTCATGAATATAGTTATCGACATTTGTTGTAATGCATTGCGTTGCTTTAAGCTTTCCTTTCTGTTTTTTTTTTTCTTTTCTTGACCTTCCTTATATATTTCTCTCGGTCAAATTTAGTATTTGCGTGTATCAATTACCAAATATGTACAAAACGCGCTCATTTGTTGATTTGTTGCAATCTTGAGAGGCACGTCCCCATCAGGTGCCCGTCTAAGGTTGAAGCGTTTTGTTCCGTGGCGAGTTGTGCAGTGTTGAGGCACGTCACGTTATGCGTTCTCGTTCTCCTCCAATAGAAAACTTTATCGGTCGGTGTTACAGCGAAGAATTAAATGTAGCAATTTCTCAAAGACTTCAAAAGTAAACGTAAAATCCACAGATATTAGTAAATGGGCGTGATCGCCCAGTGAATATGACATAATTCATGAACTATACACACGTTCCTTTTTTTCTTATAATTAGTTAAGACTGATTTTTTGACTGATTTTTAAGCTATATTTTCAAAATGTCATTAAATGACGAAAGGTACGGTGCAGTTCTAATTGCTATCAAATAACCAAAGTGGTTTTGGAGAGTTACCAGTTGCCCATCAACGCCTAATTAAGTTTCACCTTCTTCGGTGTTACCTGTCAAGTGCCGTATTTAATACTTACCAATATGCACTCAGCATTCGTGAATATCAGGTAAATAACCTTAGAATAGAATAAAACAAGTCAAAAACATTATTTGTCAAAATAGTATGGCTTTTACATGTATACGGAACAGGCAAAGCTTTGCATTGGATTTTCTCGCATATACAGCCTAAATATTAAATGATTGTTTGGTAATTGGATCCCAATATCCATTAGCGCGACCTTTCCTAGCCACGCCTCCTTCCTACTAAACTTACAGGCCACCACGACAAGAGGTGTGTCCATTTGACGAGTAAACAGAAAGGGAATTTAAATTGCTCGAGTTTGGTCCAATAAGAGCAGTCCAGAGACTTCCCGCATGACAAGTAATCGGCAAAAGTTGTGCGATGTTTTTCAACAAAGACAGTCCATTTAGTCAAAGCCACTAATAAGGATACTCTTCTCGCATCTAGCTGTAAATAGGTAGGTTACCAAAAATCTTTTGTCATCGAAGATCATATTGACTTATTCTTGGGAATAAAACCACGATTATAAAGCAGGGATATTTAGGAGTGCAGTGCTAGAAGGCTCAATTTCTGTCGAAGAAAAAATTTAATGAGTCAGTTGGGGCCGTCGGCGATTAAGTTTAACTTTTCACACTCAAAAATCGTAATATTTTGGTATGGAGTAGCTCCTGAACTTGATTCCAATGACAGTATTTAATTACTTTTCCACTATAGTAGTCAAATTTGTAGCAAGAGACAAATTCTTGCTTTGACAAACGTTTTAAAGAGTTGCTGTACTTTTTGAGTAGAGAAGAGTATGCTAGCTTTTTCCGTTGCTTTGCACAAAATCGTCTACTTTCATTTGAAATCGCAAAGAATACCAGGAACTACTTCATTTCTGCAAAAAGTACAAGTAGCATAGACTGATTGACTCAAGATGATTTAACACTGAAAAACGACTTCTCCGGGAATATGTTTTGTTAATAACGTCGTGATCTTTTGTTATATTCATCAATATACGAATTTCTTTCTAATGGTGATTGGTGGAATTTATTTTTTCAACCAAAGTATGCTGATCATGTTGCGCTTTATTTAGTTGCAGATCTCCCACCTTTGACAAATTTTTTGTGAAGAAAAGACACTGACGCTTGGCAATGAAGATTCTGTTCGCGTTCTTTGTGTTGTTTGCAACACAAATTATTGATTTAAAAGCGCATTTGCACTGGAAAAAAAACGCTTTGGACATCACTGGCGTAGATAAACCTCAGATAAAGTTTTGGAAAAACCCATTCTCCAAAGAGAAAGGTATGACCGCTTTTCGTGTCAAGGGGGGGGGGGGGGGGGTCGTCCCTTTGACGGTTGATCGGGATAAAAATAAGCCGTTTTGAAGGTTGGCGGTTAAATGGTCTTCAAATATGTGTATCATAAGCGTAATTACTTCCCCTTTGTTACCACAGGACGTATTAATCACCTGCTCCTGAAACTAGAAAATAAAGGACTGAAAACTATCTTTTATAAACGGCATAACTTGACAATCGTTTAGCACTTATTTAAGGATATCTGAGACATTTGGTGGCTAGTATTATCTTGCTCATTTAACGGTTGACGTTGAAAGATATTGTGTTTTTACGGTTGACGGTTAATTTTTTGGCCATTCGACGGTTAACCCAATGGAGGACTCTCTTTGAGACTCTCTTCATAAGGCTTTCCTAGTAAGCACGCGTCTGACTTAACTTAGCACAAGTGAAAGTTATAACATTAATCTATTCGAATCCATTGCCTATGCAACAGTCCACGTTTCCCGCAGAAAATCTGTTTTTGAATATTTAGCCACAAAAATATGGCGATAGAAATGCTATTTTTCAATAGAATTCTGTTTGTGCGTTCCAATTCTTATCCAGAACTCAATTCCCCATATAATTCACTGTGTTTGCCCCCTCTTGGGAATATGCTCTTGGAGAATAAAACCATCGGCCTAAGTTATTCATTGGATGTCAAATCTGTCGTTTTCAGTGTAAATTCGTTGACTTCATCAGAGCAAATTCGACGTCCCTCCAGTCAATCTGCTTGATTGAATCAGAAGTCATATCAGCGATAAAGGTCAAATGTTCCACTTGATCTTGGTCTTCCAAACCATTGACTCGCGCAGGATAGATTTAAAGACTTTTGCGTTAATGGCACTTGGCGTTGCTTGAACACTATTCTCTATTTCTAATTCCCCATAATTCACGCTGTTTGCCCCAAATTTTGCTATTCCAAAGGGCATTTCATAACAATAGCTATTGCAAAATTTGGCGGCAAACAGAGTGAATTATGTGAAATTGTCGGAAAATAGAAAAATGACGTTTATGTAATCGCGCGTCTAAAGCATGGACAAAAAAGTGTATCACAGTGTTCGAAGTGAACATACTCGCCCATGTTTGATTCAAAACTCTTTTCAAGCATTTATATATATCAAACAGTCGTCCGTTATAACGTTTAAAAACTGCCAGGGCAAAATATCTCCCTTGTACACAAGAGAATTTGCTACACTTTATGCCAAAACCTTATGGTTGAAATATAGGATATTCAAGGAACGAGTTTTCAAGAAATATGAATATTTAAGTTTTTTTATTTCTTTCTATATTTGGTATTTTAACCCTTTTTGGACAGAGGGAACGGGGCAGCGGTGATTTCAGTCCATCTTGTCTTGCTTAAACAGCGTTCAAACTATACTTATGATCATTTTTTCGTGTCGTTTCCTAAACATCGAGAAAAATTGGGTGCACGTATGTCAATTGCTTAGTTTCAAGCCTAACGTTTTTGGTTTTCGGGCGAATTTAGGGGTTACGACGATTATATTTCAAATTCTATACATTTCTTGTGTTCGTATTTTTTTTTCTTGATTTCCTTTTTTTTAAAATAATTTCTGAGCTGTCCTGAGTTATCCTAAAATTTTAAGAAGGCGGATCCAAATTGGCAGACATTGACACTTTGACTTACTTTGACGTCATGTCTGACAGGCGACTATCCCTAATGTAATCAAACAGGGAAGCCTTACACACCCTAGGTTCTAATGGCTTCAGACGGAATATTTTTGGAGATACAGGGGGGAGGGGCAAATAGAGCACTCTCCTCACGGCTCCCCAGGCTCACAAATGGGAATAGAACAAAGTGCTCTATGACTAAACCCTTGAGTTTTCCACTGAATAATGATTCACACGAGCTAACTTTGCGTAATATTGAATTACTCCTATGAAATTAAACTGTAATATTTTCGGAGGAAAAATCACAATTGAGAAATGAAAATAATGACTCTAAAAGTCAACTGTGACAGAATCTTTTCTCTGGACCTCATACCCCCAACAGAGTGGTTATTCAAAGTCTGTTTACCAACGCAGTTACACAATGTTGACATATATAAGACAATCTTTTGTGACTTGAATAAGCCTTTCCCAGCATCTACGTCACCGTTGCGTCCATTCAGTTTTATGAGGCAATTATAGCCAACTCGGCGCTTTGCTCCTCTCGGGTCTTTATCGTCCTATATCGAACGCGCACTCGTGGAATATAATGTTTATCCGTTCTCTTTGGTGTCTTTGTACAGAGGAAGCTGGAGCACTGGCGTCCTTAACAGGCACATTCAGAGTTGAGGGTACTGCAAAAATCAAGAACAATGGAAAGATCAAGTTGCGTCTTACTCTAATTGTGTAATGACAATGACATATAACAATGATAATAATAATATTAATTAATTTATTAATAATAACTGTGTTAATATTAGAAGTTACTACCAGAAAAGGATGAAGGATAATATCCGATAGAGGCCTTCATCCTAGGGTAACCTCTCTAAAGTTATTTCTAGATCTCTGTGGGTTTCAGAATTCCCAGGAAGGTCTAGACATAGCTTATCTGGTGGAGCATATCATTTTTTTTTTTTTCATTTATATGGATCGCCCAAGCGACTTTACACGCATTTTCATCCTGCTTAAAATATCTAGGCAAAGCGCATGATGACATTGTCGGTGGGAAAACTGGGTACCACGTCTAAAAGAAAAAAAATTAAAGAGGGATTATCGTGGGAATAAGGCCTTTATGGTGTAGTAATCAACTTACCGTTTTCATATCTTATCAATGTTTTGAACAAAAGCCTTTCGTAAGGTTCTATTCATCTAGTGCAAGTAGGGGACGGGAAATAAGTCTTATCAGTATAATCTGTTAAAAGTTATCAAAAATACAGCATAAGCAGCTGGTAGTGCAGATCATGGTAAGAAAGCAAATTGTAAAATCGAATTTGATAGTTTGAGGTTAGTTAAGTCACAAAAAAATTCAAAAGGTGCAATGGCGTGGAATTCCTGTGGTTTGCCTACTGTGGGACAAATAATGTGAGGAAATTTTCTCTCCATTTTCTAGATTTTCATTGTCTTCGCCCTGAAGTTCGAAATGAATCCAATGTTGCTGTGTTCACATCTATGAGTATATTTTACTTCCTGTTAGTGTGCTCGTGTGTGCTTTTTTCTCTTCAGTTTGTTTTTAGAACACCTTCGCTTCTGCGCATTTGCACGTGAAGCTTTGATGATCTATTGTGTTAGTAAATAATGATCATTTTTGTGTGCAAGAAAATAAAAATGGATCTATCTATTTAGGTAACAGTATTTTAATTTAATTGAGTTTTTCTTGGATATCTCTAGAGGTAATCCTTTACTTAAGCTTTTTTTCCCTCTCGGCTTCCTTGCCTGACAGGCATGAATTTTGTAAAATCATTTTAATTTATTGTGTGCAAAATAATTATAAACTGAAACTGGTTGAATGAGAACCGTGATAGGCTCTGAAGCAGTGGTGCTGTGATCTCTGTTGTTATTCCACTATTTCTCAGCAATCATGATCGGTTCAAATTTAATTCACCCCATTTCTAAACCATCAGTAAATTTCATAGGTCTCTGAACTCAGTTAATTATCAATTAGAAACGCAAAATTACTCAGCTGACACGTAAGAAGTCTCAACAATTCTCAGTTAAACTCCACCCACATCACCGAAAACGTTTCAAAAATTTGAATATAGATCGCGAGGCTGTCTTCTGTTCCTGTTCAATGTACAGATATTCAAACCGGAATTCGCGCGCGTTTGGTAAGGGTGCTTAAGTCATTTGGAAACGACCAGTTGCATATCTCTGACATCACCAAGGAACTGATAAATATGTAGATTTGCCCAGCCTAAAAGCAAACCTACTGATTTCAATGAGTTAACCATAAATAAAAACCTGATCGATTGTGGGCATGCAATTGTTCGGCTTGTGGTTTCACTTTTTTTCAGTTAAAAACTCCACAAAAAGGAAAAAAATAAAGCTTACAAGATTTTAAACATTACGTACGCAATTTATTAGGGACTTTTCAAGAGAATATTGTGCTAGGAAATTCTGAAGAAAACGTGCCAAGGTTAATTTGCGCCAAAATTTTGCCTTTTTTACGTACCTCCTCCTTCTCCCTCAGAGTAATAACCTGGCCTGAGCATGCGATCCACTCAAACGGTCAATTTCAAAAAAGCACGCGAACCCACGAGATGGCCACGTGATTCTAGTCAGCGGATACCTTGTTTTGACAGCTGTCAGTTGATCATAACATGGATGTCCAATATCAAAGATGTACACCGTAAACAAAGGCTGCTTGCCTCGGTCGACCTATTAGCTGGAGTATGGCTGCCATGTTGAGGAACGTCGTTTTCGTCGACGACGTGCTTACGCGCACACGAGCAATAGCGCTAGCCATGATGACCACAAGAATAGCAATTCATGGGTTTTTATGGGTATGGGGCGCCACTTATTACCAATAACCAGGAAACTGGCGTCAAGAGAAACAGTAACTTTTGTTACCCCAAAAGCCATAATGTTTCCCCAGGCAAAGTTTCCAGTGGCTTTGTGTTGTACGTACCCGCCTACTAAACACAAACACTCTATTGTCTTGAATATTTTATTGCTCACTACAAGACCGGCATGAATATATTTATCGACATTTTTTTTTAACGCGATGCGATGCTTTAAGCCTTCTTTTCTTTTTTGTCTTGAGATTTCATTATCTCAGTCAAATCAGTATTTGTGTGTATCAACTACCAAATGTGTACAAAATTCATTCATTTGTTGATTTACTGCAGTCTTGAGAGGTACGTTCCTATCAGGTGCATGTCTGAGGTCGAAGCGTTTTGTTCCTTTAAGGAGTAATGCAGTGTTGAAGCACGTCACGTTATGCGTTCTCTTTGTCGACGAAGGTTTTGATCAAGTTATAACAAAAACTTTCATGAAGCAACTTCCCAAAACGTTTGCGCTGATGATACAAAATTGAGGTGATCGCTGAATGGAAATATCATATAATAGCTATCAAATAACCGAAGTGGTTTTGGAGAGTTACCAGTTGTCCATGGAGACCTAATTAAGTTTCACTTCAGTTCTTCGAGGTTACCTGTCAAGTGCCGTAACAGCTACTTACTAAGATTTACTCAGCGTTCGTAAGTCTCAAGTTAATAACCCTAGAATAGAATACATAAATTTATTGTTTTGCCAAAATAGTACACTTCTTAGAAAGTAGACGATGCTTGATATCGCATTTTCTCCCATGAACAAAATAAATATTAGATACTACTTGTGGTGATTGGAGCCCAACATCCATTAGCGCGACCTTTTCTAACCACGCCTCCTTTCAACCAAACATACAGGCCACCACGACAAGAGGCGTGCCCTTTTGACGTGTTCACAGAAAGGGAATTTAAATTGCTCGAGCTTGGTCCAATAAGAGCAGTCCTTAGACTTCTCGCATGATCAGTCATCGACAAAAGTTTTGCGATGTTTTTCAACAACGGCAGTTCCTTTAGTCAAAGCTGCTAATTAGGATTCTTTTCTCGCATCTAGCTGTAAATAGGTAGGTTTACAAAACTCTTTTGTAGCTCAAGATCATATTGATCTAATTTTGGGATTCAAACCACGATCGTAAAGGAGGCCTGGGTAGGAGTGCATTGAGAAGGTCTTGATTTCTTTTTCTTAAGGCGGGTTAGAATTGCCTGAGTTAATTAAGGCCCCTCGCGACTAGCTTAAACTATTTAACTCCCCAAAAATCATAATTTTTCTTGTAGAAATAAGTCTGATCTTGATCGATTCCTTTGAGAACATTTTAGTTTCTTCTCTTGTACAGTTGTCAAATCCGTGGCAAGAGACAAATTATTGCCATAACAAACTTTGTTAAGAGTCGCCGTAGTTTTCTAAAGAATAAAATATGTTGGGTTTTACCATTACTTTGCGTAATATAATCTACGTTAAAGTGAAATCACAAAGAATGCCAGAAACGATTTCACTTCTGTAAAAGGAAAACAGATACTTTAGCACAAGACGACTGCTAAGAAACAAAGCTCTTCATGACTACGTTATAGCGGTTTCGTGATCTTTTGTTATATTCATCATTAAATGAATCTCAATTTGCCATAATTAATGGTGAGTGAATGAAGTTTTGATTAAACCAAAGTATACTGATCATATTGCACTATTATTCAGTTGCAGGCCTCTCCATTTGACAAATTTAGAAACAACATTGACGTTTGGCTATGAAAATTCCGTTCACTTTCTTTGTGTTGTTTGCCACACAAATTATTCCTTTAAAAGCGGCGATATTCGGGAGGAAAAACGCGTTGGTCCCAGGCAGTCTTAGACCTCAGCTGCAGTTCTGGAGAAATCCATTTGAAACTTCAAGAGGTATGATTGCGTGCGATGTCTTTAAAAGGCTTTCCTCGTAAGTGCAACTTGACTCAAAATTCAATGTGTACCCGCTATAACGTTTACCCGTTCCGTTGTATTGGCTGTGAAAGAATCCATGACTCTTGCAGAAAAGTTGCAACTAGTCATCCGGTTATGAACCGGCAAGAAGTAGCAAACTCAATGTTGTGTCCAGAATAGAACCATCGGTTTGAGTGGACGCTAAATCTGTCCTTTTCGGTGTAAATTCGCACACATCTTCTGAAAAAATAAGCCATCCCATAAGTCATTATGTTTGACTGAATCTGTCATTTAGAGTCATATCAGTGTAAAAGGTCAAATATTCTACTTTATCTTGGTCTTCCGAACCATTAACTCGAGATAGATTTAGTGACTTTTGTACTTGGCGTGGTTTCAACGCCATTGACGTTTATGAAAAAGCGGGTCTAAAGCAAAAGTAAAAGAAAAAATAATACAAAGTTTATTATAGTGTTCGAAATGAACATACTTGCCCATGTTCGATTCAAAACTCGATTGCAAACATTTGTATACTTCACGCAGCTATCCGTATAAGTTTCCATCACTTGCCAATCCACTTGAGTTGCCTGGGCACGGAAGAACTTGGTATAATTTATACCAAAACCAGATGGCTAATATATAAGATATTCGGGGATAGAGGTTTTGATGTGTTTCTATATTTTATATTTTACCGTAGTTGTGTTGGGTGCACGAGGAGTGGGGGTGATTTCAATCGGCCTTGTCTTGCATGAAAAGCGTTCAAACTACATGTAAAGTCGTCAATCGTTATCAAGGAAATTTTGATTGTGTCAATGGTTTAGTTATGTGACTTAATATGTTAATGACGATCCCGTTTTCAAAGGTTTTTTTTTTTTTTTTAGCGGAATTTAGATAAGTTTCAAGCGTAATATTTTTGGTTTCAGGAAGAATTTAGGTTTTAAGACGATAATATTTCAAATTCTTTGCAATTCTATGCTTTCCTGATTTCTTTTTTAAAATCATTTTCGGAGCTCTTCTGAATCATGTGAAAATTTCAAGTAGGCAAATCAAAAATGGTGGACATTTTGAAATGTGAGCCGTCACTTTGGCAAGCTGTGACGTCGTGATTGTCAGTTTACTATCTCTAATGTAACCAAACAGGGAAGCTGTACATACCTTAAGATTTTTTAAGTGGCTTTTGAATAAATATATTTATTATATAGACACGAGTGTTTTACTGGAATATACACCACTGGTAAAATTCATACAAAATCACATCCGGGACTCGAGTGGTGTATTTTCCATGTCCTCACTAATGAAGATATCGATGATTTCACTGACATCAAGTTTGTCTCTTAAATTGTACTTAAATTCGTTGATGTATCATCAAAACATCTTCGGGTCTTCCTCGAAATTAAAGTCCTCGGCAATCTTCGGTAATCGTGGGAAATTTTCGGAAAATGTTCGACAACGGTCGTGTGACCTTCTGACAAGTATTGGAGGATCTTCGGAAATCTTCAGAAAGTGTTCGGAAATCTTCGAACAATCGTCAAAACGCCGTCATTAGTATGTCTAAATAATAAAAAGAACATTACACGTTAGCTCGAAGATATGAATTTTATGTTCTCGTGGCAAGAACAATATCTCACTCGTTCGCTGCGCTCACTCGTGACATATTGCTCTTGCCACGAGAACATAAAATTTATTTATTTATTTATTTATTTATTTAACATTTCTTTATACACGGTTAAAAATCATCAGGTAATACTAATATTTAAAATGAATACTAATAAACTACTAATAAACAGTCCACGCTAAGTACTAATTAATAAAAATTGAAGTAGTAAATCCTAATTTAAATATTAAACTAATCCTGTTTTCCATGAATGCCGTGTCTAGCTTTGCTTTTAAATTGATTAAAGGATTTTATCGTCCTGAGATTGCAGGGTAGGCTGTTCCAGAGAGTTGCACCACTGTAACTAAAGCTATTTTTCATATAGTTAGTTCGTGGATGGGGTACAACCAGTTTGTTTTCGGAATCCCTTTGTTTTCGGGACCGTTCATTTTTTATGAGGGAGGGGGGGCTGGTGGGATTTGGGAAGCACCATTTAAAAATCGCATGACCCCCCCTCAGCTTACCAATTTTTTCACATGGCCCCCCCTTATAGCGGTCATTTTTTGGGATGACCCCCCCCCCCAAAAAAAAAAAATTGAACAAACAATATTTAGATTTCAACTTTTTTAATATTTCTCTATTATCCCCCTACTTCACGTTATTGTGCTCACTATGAAGACAATATTTACAATCCCTATACTACAGAGAGCTGTTGTTTAAAAAACAAATCAAAAGAAAGAGAAGTCAATTTCGGATCTCCTAGTTATGGCTCGCCCTGAGCGTGTGGCATTTGGCCTCTCATTGGCATCTTCCTCATCTGAATTGATGAATACAAGAATGACGTCACTTGAGTCATCTTCTCCCCCAGAGTCAATGGCATCACTGTCATACTCATCATTGTCACTTTCATCCGTTTCACTGCTGTCAGCACTTGCCCTGTTGTCATTTTGTGTCCTGGCATTTCTCAGTGTTGGTTGGCCAGCTCTGAGAGGACTCTTCCGCTACAAGCATGAATGTCTTACAATTGCTTTTACCTTCTCACCCTTGCTGCTTTTCAAATGCTGCTTCAGCCCGTGGTGGTTCAAGTACTTGTTTAGTTCTGGAACACGTAGCTTTTTAAGCTTGGTTAGATCTTCGCACTACTCAGTCCAAGGAGAATCCTCATATGATTTATCCTTTGCGTCCCTACTTAGCTTTGCCTTTTCTTCTGCTCTCTTTTTCCTTTTAAATTCCAGCACTTCAAGATGCTGAAGATAATCCACCACAAACTTTGATTTGACAATGAACTTATCTGCAAATAGAGCAACGCTCTCTGGGTCAGATAAAACCAGCCTGCCACTTCCATGCTCTTTCTTCGCTTGGACCCTTGGCTGTCAGTCATCTGGATCCCGCCCTTTTTTTGGGGTCTTCTGGTAGGAGAGGTAGTGGTATTCCGGTAGGCAGGAATGGTCAGGAACTGGTTTAGGGTATCTTTCTATGGGTGGTCCAGTCCATTCACAACAAAAAGAACAAATTTCTCCTACCTTTTCTTGACAGGACAACTTTAGAAACTCCCTGTAGTTCTCCCCCTCCTCATAGTGCTCATTCATAAACTTCTCAATCTTACGGAAGTAACAGTGGCCTGGAACAGAGTCTTTCCTTGCTCCTGCATTGTGATACTGAACCAAGTACGAAGTGTTAAGAAAAAACTGGAAATCTGTTGATGTGTTGTGTGAAACACATTGTTACATTTAAAGCAGGGCGAGGAATTTGCACACAGTTTTAATGTAAAACAGATCAAATGTATAGAAGCTAAGTTGACGAAGGTCACGCAGGACATGGAAGCACTAGAAAATAAGAAGAGCAATTATAACAGCATATTCAAGGGCATACTCAAACAGCACATCAACAAAAGGAGAAGGAAAAAAGAAAACCGCAGAAAGTCAAATGAAAGAAAGAGGAAGCGGACTGAAAACAACGTCCAACGAGTTTATGGAATCTGTGTTGGAAACCCGCTAGGAAATGATCTTCCACAATGCCTTGTGTACCCTCCTAGAACGGCCGTCCCGGAAGAGTGTATTAAAGTTGAGGATGTTGCCACGTCGTTATTTGGAAGAGATGGGCCATACATCGCACAGCTCTTGGAAGGGAATTATTTCACCAATGCTGCAAGAAGCAGAATCACCACAAACCTTGAGCAGGAAGTCAGATATTATGTTTACACCTTCATGTACCCTGAAGATTACACTCTGACGGAAAGCATTGCTGCTTCTTGCAGCATTGGTGAAAGAGACTCCCACAGCAGCACAAGCGGCGACGAAGAACTCGACGACAGCGAAGATGAAGATGAGTGCCAGTGAAAATTGCATTCGAAAATAACAGTGTTAAATACTTCTTTTCAGCAGCTACAAATGCTTTTTGTCGCCAAACGTTTTTTTAAAGCAGAAGGAAAGTTTGTAATAAATTTGTATCCTGCCTTCTATGTTTATTCTATAGCATTTTTTTTGATATTCAAACATTATGCCATTTTGAAGTTTTACTAAAATATATCACGTGACCCCCTTTTTCCCTTATTTTTTTGGGATGGCCCCCCCTCGAAAGCCATTTTTTTTCGCATGGCCCCCCCCAAATCCCACCAGCCCCCCCCCTACCTTATAAAAAATGAACGGTCCCTAAAGAATAGCGCATTCCAGTACGTTTTAGAAATTTAGACGATAGGTATTCAGGAACCAAGCCATTTAAAGATTTATGTACCATTAAGGCTTTCTGAATTTGACGCTGGGTACACAAATCTTTCCAACCCAGTTGTCTTATTAGACCTTTGGCATTCATATCTTCTCGCCACCGTGTAATATCCTCTACACATATTTTTTGAGATACAGGAAGAAGGACAAATAGAGCCCTCTCCTCAGCTCCCAGGCTCACTAGTGGGGTAAATCAAGGCTGAATAGAATTATAGGCAGTTTTTACGTTTTCATCTATACTTAACAATTATTCGCCAATGTTCACTGAGCCTGAGGTGAAAAATTGTTTTAGTATAATTAAAGAGGTAAATACCAAAGACTACAAAAACTACAAAAACTACAAAAAAAAAAAAAAAAAAAAAAAAAAACGGACTAAAACATACAAACACAGACGAAGTTGTTCGTGCCGCGGTGCATACCCGTATGCAGCCGTAGTTTTAATAATAAGCTTACATGTACATCGATTGTCAAACAATTTACTCATCAAGTTCTGCAGTAAAACAAACGAGCGAAACGCTACGAAAAATAAATTCATCAGGTTCCTTTATTTTATCGTTGTTGACGTCATTCACAGTTGTTATCATCGCCTAAAAATGAGTAATTTTAGTTTGAAGAAAAACTAAATTTCGGTCAATCTATCTGACCTGCTAGCGATCGACGTAACCACTGCGTTTACGATTCTTAAAAGCCTTGAATAGATTTAATTAGTTAATAATAATAGCCTTGAAAAGATTTTAAGTTCAAGGGCGACAACAGTCATTTCGAAAATTCTCTATCCTCTCAAATATCCTGGACTTGGAGTGATACCTTTCGAATAAATGATAACTTCACTCAGCAACTGTTCGCCATGTTTACTTGCCGAGATGGCAAAGATGGCGAGCTTAGTAACCAAGTTCTAGCGGGGTGCATATAGCGTCATATGATGAGCTTTTCGACCAATCAGAATTTCCAATGCTTCTATTTACCTCTGGAAATTATAGTAATGTTTATTATCAATACACTTGTATTATCTTATACTTCATAAAAAACTCGGTCATTGGATTATGCGATCCAAGAGTATCCATTAGCTCGGTGCCATCATGAACAATTACCGTAAACCCTCGAATTAGAGCCCGGGACGCTTATTTCAAATTTAGGAGAAGATGGGGGGCGCTTATGCGAGGGGGGCGCTTATTCGAGAGGGGGACGGGGTGCTTATTTCATTTTTCCCAAATCGTGGCCTGACATGATAATTTTTTTAATACATCATCTGCGCGTGAACATCAACATAAGCTGTTTATTGACATAAAAAGCTGATCCTAAAGTTTAAATCGCGGCACCGTTAGTACTTAGCGTGTTCGACGTGTTCAATTAACGTTATCACAAGCTAAATCGATGTACGAATCTAATACTAAATGACGAAAACTATACATCCTTTGTTGTCTCATTACTCGTCCACAAAATGGGGCGGAGGGGAAGCGGGCGCTTATTCGAGGGGAGGGAGCCGCTTATTTTAAATTTTGGCCGATAGGAGGGGCGCTTTTTCGAAGGGGGCGCTTATTCGAGGGGGGTCGCTAATTCGAGGATTTACGGACCATGCTCCACAAGTATCGTAAGCCTACGGGCACTTTGGTGGATCCATGTTTTTGCCTTTATGTTATTTTAGTACTTTTCTTTTATGTAAATATCTTATGGGTGGCTTTAATACAACAATTTTTTCACTTTGGCCCGTAGGATATGAGATGATTACAACCAACTCTGCGCTAAGCACTTCGTTGGCTCTCTATCACCTGATATCCAACGCGCGCACGTAGAGTAATTATTAAATGTAACCAATCGTTTATTTGTTTGCTTTGGTGTTTTCGTACAGCTCAACCTGAAAACCAGAAAGAGTCCATGACAGGCACGTTCAGAGTTCAGGGTACTGCAACGTTAAAAAATGGAAAAATCGAGCTGGATATTAGTTTAGAAAATGAAATTGCCCCCGAGACTGGCTTAATGCCGCCAACAGCTTCTACAACCCCCGCAGCATCAACACAACCAACATCAGGGACAAGTGGAACAACTATGAAAATAACTTCATCAACACCTACCAGTGCAGCTGGTTCGACTTCTCCAGCTGGGGGATCCACAAGGGCAGCTGGTACGACTACTCCAGCTGGAGGATCTACCAGTGCAGCTGGTACGACTACTCCAGCTGGGGGCTCAAACAGTGCAGGTCGCACGGCTACTCCAGCTGGGGGATCTACCAGTGCAGCTGGTACGACTCCTCCACCTGGGGGATCCACAAGTGCAGCTGGCACGACTCCCCCAGCTGAGGGATCTACCACAGCAGGTGGCGTGACCACCCCAACTGGGGGATCTACCAATGCAGCTGGTACGACTCCCCCACCGGGGGGATCCACAAGTACAGCTGGCACGACTACCCCAACTGGGGGATCCACCAGAGCAGGTGGCATGACCACCCCAACTGGAGGATCTACTTCTGCACCAGGCTCTATTACACCGAGCCAGCCAACTACAGCATCGTCAGGACCTACTCCTTCCACAACAGCCCCCACAGCAGGCACATCTGGTACCACAGCTGGAACATCAGCAGCAACCACTGCCGCAGGGACCACTGGTGCGAGTGTTAAAGCTTCTACCACGGGACCAGCGACATCAGTGCCTTCATCAGCTGCTCCAGGTTCATCAACTCCGCGTGGTATGACAACTGTTGCTCCTTCAACCATGCCACCAACAGCGGCTACTTCAAAGCCAGCTGTTCCAGTCAAAATATGTCTAACTCCTGGACAAGGTTAGAAACTTCATATCGATGTCCTAGCAATTCAAGTCGTATATCACATCACGATGAACTAAAGTAAACCAAGTGGTAGTTTGCTGTTATTTCTTAGATTTACCTTAAATGGTCTGGAAACAATTTGGTATAAAATGTCGAGTTCTCAAAACTTTATATATCATAATAAGCGCAATGGCCTTCATGTGGCCGAAGATATACTCGGATACGCTCAAGATATTTGTCCGTGGACGTTATCTCTTGGCCTCTCGGAACAAATAATATCCATGGACAAATATCCGAGTATATTTTTGGGCCAAATGGAGGCCATATTTTGTATATTCCTCACGTTATGGAAGGGGAAGAGGAGATACAGATTTCGTCACCCCTGTCTTCTGTCGTAGCAACAAAAAAAGCTTGGTCTGAACAGGGTTGAAGGTACTCAAGAATTAAGTAGCAGTAATCGTGAAGAGATCCTAATGTTCTTACTTATCGTTTTCATTATTTTAGTATATGTGATAATAGTTGCCAAAGGGGTCATGGCAGCTCACAATTCAGTCCGTCGTACCCATGGCTCCCCTGCTCTGCAGCTTGATGAGCAGATGACCTGTGACGCTCAACATTTTGCCCAACAAATGGCCTCTAGAGAAGTTTTGGAACACCAATCAAGTTCAATCCTGTCAAGAAAGAGAGTGGGGGAAAACATTGGAATGTCGTGTACGCCTGCGCGAAACGGGCCCTTGAGCTTTCAGAAAATAAAGAGAATGGTAGGAAATGTTGCTAAGCGCTGGTAAGTGTGTAAGGATTTAAATTAATATAATTTATTATATAGACGCGAGTACGCGGCCCTGTAATATCCCCTATAAGATCCTATATCGTTACACGTGAAAATAACAAGTTATTTTCACAAGTGAAAAGATCACCATTAGCAATCTTCGGTTTCTTCGGAAATTTTCGGAAAATGTTCGGAAACGTTCGTGTGGCCCTCGAACAAATTTTTGAAATCATCGGAAATCTTCGGAAAGTGATCGGAAATTTTCGGAACATCGTCAAAAACGTCGTTATCAGTATGTTTATCTAATAAACAAAATAATACATGGGTACTTGTAGATATGGAATATTTCTCTTGTGTTCAACTTGATATCTACGCGCACCCAGGCATTATCCGCTATTTATTGTACTGAAAAACTGACCATTTGCACAACAACAACAACAACAACAAAACATGAAAAAGCGAGAAACGACGTCACAATGTCCTCACTGGTAAGAATATGGAGAATACGCCACTTGGGTCCCGGATGCAGTTTCATGAGAATTTTACAAGTGGCGTAGTTTCCAGTATAACACTTGTGTCTATATGATAAATAGAGATAACGTCATGGAAAATGCGAGCGTAGGATTTTTATTCATGAGTTGAGTAGTATTAGAAAACGAATGAGTGAGCGCAGCGAACATAGTGAGTTTTCTGATACGTATCAGCGAGTGAATAAATATCGCACAAAGCATTTTCCATGCTGTAATGTGTTTATTTCACATGTACTGAGATTTTTTCATGTAGTGTTTGGTAGACGAATTGCACAAATGGGGCGATGAAAAGCGTAAAAACTATTTCAAGGTTAAAATCGCTCGACAACAACTAAGTTAATGAAAGCTTAAAAAATTTCCAACAGTTACTGTGTTCATCATATTAATATCGATAAAGTCAAATGCCTATCACTAAAGGAAGCCATGCCAATAAGCTACGTAATGTCATGAAAATATGTCCGTATTTAGTTATCGTCAGAGTCACTTTCCAGTTCTAAAGGCTTCACACGTTTCCATCTCACCGCTTCGGAACTTGGCGGATTTGCGGCAAGCGTCGGAGACTGATTTACTGCGTTAACGTTCTCTTCAGTACGTTCATTCATCGTTAGTGAAATTTCGCCGTCTGCGTTGCTGATTGGACGAACGATATTTTTTTCACAGTGAAATTTTGTCGTTCATAATCAGTACGAATTTCATTCACTATGATTTTCGTGGGTAAATCTCAGTACCTATGAAACAAATAATAATGATAAACGATATCCAATATGAGCAAGATGCAATATGTTTTTTCATCTGTTATTCTTCTTGGGTCAGTGGACATCATATTCTCCTCTCATTTGTTATTCTAACATTATTTGCATTTTCTTTTTGTTCACAGGTATGATGAGGTCTGTGATTATAACTTTGACAAGCCAAGTTTTGCGCCACACGTCGGTCATTTCACTGAGGTTGTTTGGTCCCGCAGCAGAAAGCTTGGGGTTGGTTACGCCGTTGGAAAGAACGCCAAATTTCCCGGATATGTATGTGTCTACGTTGTTGGACGATACCGTCCCGCTGGTAACAACATGGAATCGCAAAGACTGGAAAAGAATGTCAAAAGAGGGAATTTCAACGACGCTTACTGCACTAGAAGGTCTAAAGCACCAGCCTTCACCCTGATCCCTGTGGACAAGAGAAACCAACTGCGAGCTAGCTACAGAGCAAGAGCTTAGGATGACGCGTGACAGTTACGTATAAATCTTTAACATAATCAATATCAGATTCAAAATCTTTATTGTCTATATCAATGCGGATGAACGACGAAACCTTCATTACAAAACTGGTCTCAGGAAATGGATAAATACCTGTAATTCGCCTCGTGTTAATTAATAAATATTATCACAGCGAAAAAACACATACATATATATCTTGCATTTTATTTAAAACAGCGATTTGTACATTACAAATTAAAGTACGTCTGAAAAACGTTTTTAGTGAAGCGTGTTTCATTGCTAAAACAATGCATACGACCTTGCATACGACCCGCGAGCATGAAATTTAAATTAACCAATCAGGATTCTGCAGGGTCCTCAAATGCATGTCGGACATATTTTCTCACTGGAGACGGCATTAAATATTCACGAAAAAGGATTTTTTGACCCCAAAAGCAATATCAGAATGTAAAGAGTGAAAAATATGAAACATTCTGTGTCTCCAACCTTTTAATTTAGCGCCAAAAATGGGTAGCCCGCGCTCGGCAACACGCTCTTCGATTGCTGTCGCCAGATAGGATAATAGTTGTGCCATTCTGGACATTTTGAACAAAACATGCGGTTCCTCGTCAGAATTCTTTAATTGATTATTAGAAGAGGCCAAAGAAACTTAGAATTGGCTTTTTTTTGTTAGCTGCGAAGAAAAAGACTATTATGGTGCTGTTTCAGTAGGACAGCTAAGTTCTGACTCGCACTGTGGCCGCAGCCGCCGTATGCAAAGCGTTATCTCTTGACTTTTTAAAAAACTTGACTTTTTAAGAAAATAGCAAAATTCAAGATGGCAGATCCAGGATGGCAACCTTGTTCCAAGGCTCTCTCTCCTCTGCCTCCCTTGTCGTTGAAATGGCGGGTCAAACAACGTCATTTGACGTCATATGACATCACAAGCAACAAATATGGAACCATTTTGTGGAGCAAGCTCGGGGCTATCTGATTAATGTAAATTTATTTCACTGTGCCTTAACAAAACGAAAACCCAGTGGAGGGAGGGGAGTCCATGCACCCCCTTTTTGTACCACGGTGGGGTTATGAGTTAGTTTGTGCGTCCAAGGGTTAAGAAACCTTACTCTGGGATAGGGGAGCTTAAGAGCGGTCTGCTGTAAGGCTGACTAAGGGTATCCAAGATTAAAAAGGTCCGATTTTCCCAAACCCGCCTGGTGAACTAGTTCTACTTTTACTTTTGATTGTTTTTGTTGTTGTTGTTTTGTAAAATGTTTTGTATTTTGACGTCGACGGCAGCCTAAATCTACGTCGAAATTGGTAATTCCCGATGCTTCTATTTAAACAGTGAAAACGTTCTATAAAAAGAGATTAAACCCAGGAAATGGTCATTAGTAATGGTAATAGAACCGTAAGTAGAGTCCAATTCAGTCTGTAATCATACGAGTGATTAACAAAATCGGACGACCGCGAAAAGGGAGTCCGATTTGTTCAATTATACCGCGTATATAATTACAGGCACAATTGGACGACACAATGTCCTGCTAACAATTAATCGTAACCATTACAATTTCTCAAAAAAAAAAAAATTCATTTAACAAAGTAGCAAAATATGATGATTACGAGTTCCGAAAAATAAATTATAGACCATAGTTAGAAAATGGCTTTTAATGTTCCCTTGGAAACAGCCACCAAAGTTATGGCAATGTTACAAAATCTCTCCTGTGGATTAGTTACCATAGTGACTGGAATCACTGTTGTAATTTGCGAATTTAGCTTAAAGGACTTAAAATGACTGGCGTCGTGTAACTGTCCGTTTCAGGTGTCCGGTTACAGCTATCTGTCTGATTACAACTTTGCAGTTTAAGGTGACTCCTTAGTATTGCATTGCACATTCCTACTGGGGCACGATTTTCGCGTCATTAGCGCGCGTACATGAGAGCGTGCGCGCACAAAACGTAAGAGATTTCCCTCAAACTTAGCTCGATAGCGAAATAAATGCTCCTTTTCTCTTAAACGAGCACGGTGACCTCAACTTTTTATTTCATAATTTCAATGAGAACAATATCCTCAATTACTGAGAAAAAATTAGCAGAAATCTATGGCTACTTTTTTGGCAAATGAAATAAGTACTACAGAGGGAGACATAACGGGCTCAACAGCGCATGTCCTGATTATGTTTCCTTTAAAGGATAAAAAATTTAGGTTATTTGAATACATTTTTTCTGGGACGTAGATGAAGAAACAGTCAAAGAAAGTCAAACTCTGTGTGATATAGCACGCTGCATTGAGCTTATTTTTGGGCAAAGAAATTACCAAAATTCACTTAAACAACCATATTTTCAGCATTTTGGCGTGAAAACAAACACGGTGACCCCCTCTTTTTATTACCTTTTTAATATCTCCTTGTCCTGTAATATAACAACAGCATACCAAGTTTCATCGGAAATCTATGGCGGGTTCTTTTACTAGGGAATCACCTTAATTAGTACAAAATACCGCATATAATGAATGTTAATGGTAAAATGGAATTTTTGACGGAATTTTAACCCATTGACTCCCGTGCCGCCCGTAACCGGCCGTGACGAGCGTTGGCCTTTGTTGCACTTCTGACGTCATCACCTTTAACCAAAATTGGCATCATCTATACGCAAGTTCTACAGAAGGAAAATATCTTTCTAATGATATCCAGATCAGACTGATCGACTCAATGGAGCCCAAAATATGCACGAAAATGTTCAGAAATTTAAGTGAGAAACTTCCTGCGACTTCACTTAGCTACTCCATGGTAATTAAAAAGTGTTCCACCATGGACTGTTTTAAATCAAGATTAAAAACTTCTCTTTTTAAGAGAGCGTTCTCAGATTAGGGCTTTTTGATTAAGGTTTTATGTAAGAGGTCAGCGCCAACCAAAAGACACGTGGGCTCTGGGAACGAGATTGCCATGCTGTAAACCAAGGCACGCATGCGCCGTGAAACCGGAACTCCTAAAATCTTGGAGTCTGGATATTGATTATTCCGATCCAGAGCTCCGTGTCTTGGCGCCGACCAAAAGACACGTGGGCTCTGGGAACGAGATTGAACACGATGCTAGTGGAAAGAAAGGCATACTGTCATGTTGCAAATGCCTTTTTGAGAAGATTGGGGCTAATTTGGCCCAGATCCAGGCTGAAAAGCTCCAAAATGTCCGTTTTTGGCAAATGTACGTTTTTGGCAAAAATTTCTTGGAGTCAATGGGTTAATCACAAGACCAAAGTTTTCAAAAGCTGAGTCCTTTTGTGATAAATTTGGGAAATCTGTCCAAACAAGGTAAAAAACGCAAGGAATTCCGGAAAATTGGATTTAAAAGTGTTTTGTTAATGGCAAAATTTTTAATATTATGCACTTTGAAAGAGATTACCACAACTGAAGTTAAGTAGCAACAGAACATAGGAATCCTGCTTTGTCTTCATTTTGTTTTATTCAAACTGTGCAGTAAATTTCTGACTATAACGTACGTCATTATTTTGCAGAACAGAATAATATTAAAAGGACATAGTACCTTGAACAATACTCAAAAATAACAACTTTCATCGATAACAGCCCTTTAAAAACATAGTACTGAACAATGTCACTTTGCTCATCATCGCTTTTTCCAGTGAATGGATGCATTCAAGTAAAGAAAGATTATTTTTGACTAGGCCTGTAAACACCAGCAAAACTACACTGAACAAAGGAGAAACTGATTCATCGCTGAAACAAAGAAGAAAGGCAAAGACGAATGGAATGCCCACCATCTCAACAAAGGGAGAGATCCTCGACCATACCTTCGAGTTACTATACTGGCATTTGCTGCTGCCTGTCACGGTTAATCCTTCTGACGCGATGAATTAAGAATTCCTTTATGTGCCTAGCTAGACTCTCCAGGTTTTGCAAAAATCATGTGAAAAGAACTCAGCATCTAAAACTCCTATAAATACTCGCATGTCATGGAACCAATATATCGCAATGCTATCCCGTTCATGATGTTTGTTTGGTAGCTGAAACCACGATAAGCTTGGGATTTGTCCGTAATAACTAATATAATCAACCATTAATTAGAATTTGCCAACATAACAAACTCTAATCGGTTTTCAGCTGTTCTCTTATATTAGCTTGCTTCTCTACTTTTCTCACCTACATGTCGAAAAGTGAGCTGCTCTTTCCAGTTAAAATTAATTTAACCTAATTTTTGTCCGATAAACCGGCAACATTCCAACAGTTACCTTCCTACCAACACTTCCGTGTTTCTCTGGGTGAAAGACTTTCCTGCAAAGTTTACGAGCACGAAGCAAGTCATTGACATGGTAACCCAGTTACTATTTGTAATGAGTGTAAAGCACGCCGCAGTTGACTATCCTCTTGGTGAATCTGGAGCCTTCACTCCCCTCACTCCGACCAAGATTTTCAACGACAGTCGGGTGCCACCAGGAACTTTTTCCGTGTTTAATCCGTGTTCAATAATAATAATAATAATAATAATAATAATAATAATAATAATAATAATAACAATAATAATAATGATGATGATGATGATGACTTTATCATCTTGTCAATTACATCTAGCAGTAGAGAATCCCCACTGCTAATAGGGGACACCTAACTAGAATTATCAAAAAAAATATACAGGAAATTCCTATAAGAAGAATTAAAATTATGAGTTACAAAGATGGTAGCCACTACATCCATCTAGGATGTTGCCTAGATCTAGCCTCCGTACGTGGGTCTTAAACTGCTTGAGATCATCGCCGATCTTTCTTTACTTGTCCAAACTGAACATATCCGATCGCCAGATTCAATCGCTCAATGTTTCGTAAGGGTTGCTGCTTAATAATAACAAGATGTTGCTTAATCTCTGCTGTCTTAGTATGTAGAATCTGCTCAAAAACTGGCTTTCTTTTGTTCGACCTAGTAGTACTTTCCCAAATGTAGTCAAGTGCACGTACTCACAATGTTATATGAATCGTTTGACATCATTGAGAACTCATATACATTAGGCTGAACGTTTCCCTGCCACTAATTAAGCGTTAAATTAAAAGAAATACGAAATGTGTTTGGCTACTCTGCATACTCGTGAATGCCATATTATAAACGCCTATTTCCCTATGATGGTCAACACGATCGGGTATTCTACATTGAAAATTCAGAATTGAATGGAGAATTTTAGTTTTATTGCAATGCGTCAGGGGCACCCAACGGATCGTTTCGGTAAATTATCTGTTCGGAAGGCCTTTAATCCCCTCTGATTTTCTTGAGAGAATTGGCACCTCGAACTTTCGTGACATGATAAATTTAATGTCTGTTGTTTTCGGACTGTTGAAAATGTCGTTTTGAGTACCGAAAAAAGGTCAGCTATCATTTTCGGAAAGGCGATAAGACCTAAGGTTTTCAGGAAATGGACAAAAAAGCCCTAATAAATTCGAGAATACTCAAGTTCCCCTAGAATATCCGAACAGATAAAATTTTTTTAGTGCAACCTAAAATTAACCTACAGAGCTTTAAAAGTACTCCAGATAGCCTAAAACAGCATCTAACAGCATTAGAGAGAAAACGCTCGTTGGGTGCCCCTGATGCGTTTGTCTTTGCCTCTTGAGTCAACCGAAACAATAAGTGGTGATTTGGCCCAATCATTGGCAAATGTTGCTATGAAAGCATAGCAAGACTGTAGCAATCTATCATTTCTAATTTACAGAATAGTATTCAGTCTAAATATTTTTTTGCTTTACTAGGTTTCCGAATTGTGCAAATTTTAAAAACAATTGAAATCACAAACTGTGGACATTAAAGACTCCTTCTGTTCCATGGATATATTCAAGTTATTTGATATTTTTCGGCAAAATTAAAAGCAAATGCATTAAGCTTCATCACTGTCAAGTTTCACTTTTTTTATGTGCTTAAATTGTAAAAAGCTATCCACTTAGCAAAAGCGTTAAGTGGATTCGAAGTCAATATGTGCTTTAAATTCCATCTGCGTTTTTTTCCCGTATATACAATGATTTTATTATGCAATATATCTAGCTCTTCTTAAGATGAATAATCTGGGTATTCCACAGTCACTCTGCTAAACTTTCAACTCAAAGCTAAGACAAAATTATATACATAATCAGGAGCCGAAGGTCAAGGACTTCTGACATTATTTCATTCACCTTTTGTATTTACGAGAGCACTTTGATTTCTTGAATTTCTGGCTTAAGTAACGCAATATCTCAATGTCTGCAAAAATCTACATAAAAGAAGACTTAAGCACGAGATTTCCTTAAAGTTTAGATTCCATATAAAAGGCATCTGAATGACAGGCTGAAAAAGCGTTGTGGGTTCCATCACCTCTGGCTTCCGTTGAACTCTGAATTGCAACAACGTCACTCATTCTTAAGGTTGGGGAAGCAGTCTTCAAAATTTTATAATGAAGAATTGGATTTGATGCATATGCAAAACCTGTAAAAGCAGTCGTTAGCAGTTTCAGGGAAAGCGTAAGTTCCGACCCAGGAGCAAAAAATCGAGTAGTAATGTGACAGATTATTACTGGAAACCAGGACAGAATGAAAATAGCACCTGTTTTGTAAGTAAGTTTGGTAATTTGCGATTCGTACCTCCGATGTAGGGACCGGGACTGAGGTAAAGGCGACGAGCGAAGTCCGCTTACGACGCGAATGAATGTCACCATGATAATAAGAATGGCCGAAACATTAAAAACTGTGCCAAAGATGGTGATGTAAGCGTTAAAGAAACCTCTCGATGTGGAATAATGAGATATTAAATTGAAGGGATCGTATTGAGGGCACTGCGATTCGTCTATACTAAGCAGTATAGCAAAGACCGCAAATATAATTATAGCCATCAACCAGACAATTAGGAGAACTTTTTTCACGTTGTCAGGATGTAAACGCCGCCGGAGAGGACGACAAATGCAGTCTTGGCGATCCATCGCCATTAGTGACAATGTTATGGCGTTGACGGTACTGCAGAAGAATGATAGTACCAGACGAATTTTACACAGAACAGGAAGCTCGATCCCGTCTTGTTGTTTCATAAAGTATGTTCTTGCTGCGATTGATATAACGATTGGCATCACCACAACTGAGGACAACAATCCGATCGCCGACAGGTTAGCAAGCAAAAAGTGTGGAACTTTCCTAAGGTCACGCCGTCTTTCCAGTAAGAGAAAAACTTTGGCGTTTCCGTAAGTACCAGCGGCAAGAAAAACTGCTGTCAGAACAAAAACAGTTATAATAACACCTTGTGGAATCTGCACCAGAGAGTCACTTGCACTTGTGTGATTCATCATATACTTAGCTAGTTTTTGTCTTCTATTCAACTCAGGCCAACTTGCCCACTGTTGGTGATTTGACCCACCTGGCAATTCTTCAGTTTATCTTTTTTTTAGTGTTCTTGTTGATAACTCGTACTGACAGATTGACTCCAGTTATCCCTCTTTTTCTGGTCGTATATGTCTTTTTGCGTAAAGTGATCATACAAAGTGTTGAGCACCAGAATATTTCCCTTTCGGACTAATACAGACTGAACATCGCCACTTTAAATCGCTCAATCTTTCTTAAAAGCTGCTGCTTAATAATAACAAGATGTTGCTTAATCTCTGCTGTCTTAGTATGTAGAATCTGTCCAAACATTGGTTTTCTTTTGTTCGATCTCATAGTAATTTCCCAAATGTAGTCAAGTGGTATTACGTGCGCGTACTCACGATGTCATATGAATCGTTTGACACCAATGAGAACTTATATACATTAGGCTGAACGTTTCCCTGCCACTAATTAAGCGTTAAGTTAAAAGCAATACGAAACTAAATGTGTTTGGCTATATTTCAACATATTCCCGCATACTCGTGAATGCCATATTATAAATGCCTATTTTCCTATGATGGTCAACACGGTCGGGTATTCTACATTGAAAATTCAGAATTGAATGGAGAATTTTAGTTTTATTGCAATGCGTTTGTCTTCACCTCTTGAGTCAACCGAAACAATAAGTGGTGATTTGGCCCAATCATTTACAAACGTTGCTATGAAACCATAACAAGACTCTGTAGCAATCTATCATTTCTAATTTACAGAATAGTGTTCAGTGTAAATGTTCTTTTGTTTTTATTTATTTATTTATTTATTTTTTTTGCTTTACTTTGTTTCTTTCACTTGTTCAAATTTTCAAAAAATTCAAAAACTGTGGATATTTAAGACATCCTTCTGTTCCGTATATATATTCAAGTTATTTGGGATTTTGCGGCAAAATTAAAAGCAAATACATTAAGCTTCATTACTGTCAAGTTTCGCTTTGTTATTTGCTCAAATTGTTAAAAGCTATCCACTCAGCAAAAGCGTTAAGTGAATTCGAAGTCAATATGTGCTTTAAATTCCATCTGCGTTTTTTTCCGTATAGACCTTTTTTTTTTTGTCACAACATCACTTACATCGCTTTCACTACAAAACTTAAGGTTACAAAATTTACATTACCAGAATTAAGGTTTCAACTAACACTTAATACATAATACATCCAGGCTTGCTTTGACGCATACCGTATATTAAATTATAACCATTTAAAGTAAGGAGAGGATAGGCGTCCATAGTGAAATAAATTTTGTCTTTTGGCCTTTAGAATATAAAATTGATCTTTGCACAATTAACTTGTCTTTAACAAATTCAAGAAAGTGAGCAAAGCTTGGGGATTTAAATTCGATCCTTTGCAGGAAGGTGTGTCTCTTGCCAGGAAGGATGTAATAATTAAAGATATGCATTCAGTTTAACTAGATCTTCGAGATTTTTGCCGTACATTATACGCAAGTCGTCAATAAGCAAAAATTCACCACTTTGATTTTTCCACCAGCTTATTACTTCAAACCAAAATTTTTGAATTACAATACAGTTAACTAGACAATGATATTTATATTGCAATAATTATGTCTAGCTCTTTTCAGGATGAATAATCCAGGTATTCTACAGTCGCTCTGCAAAACTTTCATTCGCAAATGGGAATTTTTAATTAAGAGCACAAATACATTTAGGACTTAACGCTATGAAATAACCTTGGCACGGTTCGTACTCAATATTAAAATAATGTAAAGCAATATAAGTTGTCAGTTTCATTAGGGATGTTCAGGCTTAAGTTAACGTTGTGTATAAATTCTCCTCCTCTTAGCCAACTCGGCCATCAGATGCTTATCAGGAGAACAAATCGCGCTGGTCATTAACTTCGAACTCGTGAGCTCTCGATTTCTCGAATCTTCAGATAACTCCAACCATATATAGTGCGTCTCTCTTGGATTTCTTTTACGGAATCATTACCCTGATATTCCATGAGCTCCCGATTTCTCGAACCAATTTCCGTTTACCACGGAATTTCGAGAACTCGGGATTTCATCGTCATTCACAGTCAGCAATTATTAACATTACGCCGAAAATAATTCGCGGTTGAGACACAATGACAACCATCCTCTTGGAATTGCCATTTTGAGAAAGGCGCTTGAGTCTCCCAAGCCAAAACATAGACGCATGATTACTTATTCAGTTCTGCCGCGTTCCGGTGTATCCCAGAAATACCAAAAAATCCAATACAAATGTGATTCATAACACTTTACTGTTAACGTCACTCTGTACTTGGACCACAGTTGATAAAGCCATTCCGTATAATGCATTTTCCATCAAAATAAGTAGTCCACTTAATTGTGCTCGGCTATGATTTAGTGAAAGATAAAAATGGCAAGAAAGAAACACTGTGACACGTTGATTTGGTATATCCTTCTTATTCTGATTCAGACTTATATTGACCAAAAAATCAGCTCAGATTGACCAAAATTAGGCCAAAAGTCCGTCGCCTTAGGAAAATCGCCGTCTCGCTTTGAAAGAAGTTGTAAAAAAGTGTAGCTTACAGTGCATTTTTCGGTTTGCTAACTAGCAATCTAGGTTGAAAACTATGAGGCTTGCACGAATTAAAAGGATAAATAACAGGTTTCCTTTAAATGGTTTGTACAATCGGACTAGTGACCTGACAGGTGCTCTGTTTCAGTTTCTTGGTTGTAGGAGGATCCTGGTTGACAACGAATCGTAAAAGTGTTTTAAATCTGATTTATACTACACGAGAGCGCAAGCAAATGTAAGTAAATTTTGATGGAAAACCTAATTCTGAGATAAATTTGAGATTAGGCCCTTAACATCGAGGTCGAAATGTTATTTATTCTTCGATTCGCAAGTATTAAGTATTAGCGCGCGTGTAGTCTGGTGTGTTTGAATTATTTGTCCTTGCCACGGGAATTATCATGATTGTAGCAATCGTAAATTTAGATAAAAAGTTTTGGTAACTGTTAATGCTGCTTCAAAACTACAGTTCTGTTTTCTTTTGCAGGAGTTTAAAGTTCAAAGTATGCTTCCTTCATCATTGTTTTTTCCTTTGGTCTACTCTGTTCTGTAGAAGTAAGGCCTGATATCTATTCCCATTTCTATTTATTATATAAAATACATATATTTATTTTCATTTTGTACTAGAAATCCTCGCAATTGTATAACGTTTATATTTTATTTTCTCTCTGACAGCAAATGCAGACACATTACGCATTCCTGTTGGAGGACAGCTCGTTTATGACACGACGTCAAAAACAGCAGACCTTTGCCTCTCACCGCACTTGTGTCCACCGTGTGTCCTCGATGCTCTTTGCCATCAGGACAAAAAGCCTAACCTGGGTACTACTGCCGCAACATATTCAACTGAACTGTCCTCGTCATCCACTTCACCATCCCCTACGGCAACGACATCTTCTAGTACCGGGTTAACCTCGACAGCGTCGGCTCCAACCACTGAAACCACTGCACCGACTGAAGGACCGGCCAGCAGCACACCAGCGCCGACTCCATCGAGTAGTACCACAGAGAAGACACAGCCATCAGCTTCTCAGGTGACATCCGCCACGGAAACTACGGAAGCAACGGAATCAACATACACTGCTAGTACATACCCTACAATTCCAACAACAGTTGGTGGTGGAATGGAACAGGGAGGAGGTGAGCTGTTCCTTCTTGTATTTCCGTTTTAGACATTTAAGGTATGTTCTAGAATTTTTTTTTTTTAGAGGACCCTTCTGAAAACCACCACTAGGTGATTGGAGGCCTCCTCTTAGAATATTTATTTATTGCTTATTATTTACTGTTATAAGAAGGTTTATCAATTTATAAAATTTCCTTGCATGGCGAAATAACTATTCGTATTCATCTCTGCGTTGGGTGACTCCCAAGGAGGAATGGAGTCACTGTCGACCACTCAATTTCCGATCTTTTTGTTGTGCTAGTAGTTGTTTGGTAGCATAGGTATGTTCGTAATGCCAGTCTAGTACACAATTTACCATCAACATTCAAGTTAGCATCAAATGTCCGTTTTTATTGACATTGGACATTTTCACTTTTCATTTAAGCAATGTCATTTACACTGAGAGAGAATTTCGATTCTAGTCTACTAAGCCAAAGCTTAAGTCGCACACAGCTAGGCCACTGGCCCACACCTTTGGAGCGTAACTTGGTTTCTGTAGCATGAAGCGTAGTATTTCTAAGCCGAAGTGAGCACGCAGCATCCAGTACATGATACCGTCAGGGAGGAAAAGCCAGCGAGGAAGTTGAGTGTCTTGTCAGAGTGCGACATCATGACCCCAACCAGCGCTCGAAACCTGGGCGTTTGCGCAGAATTTTCTGAGCCAGCAATTTGGCTACCTGTGTCACCCAATTTAATCTGCATGCATATCTGTAATTGAACAAGAGAGGGAAAAGAGACAGAGAAAAATGAAATCCAGTTTTTTTTTAAACATAAACTAAAAGCCTCTACTTTTGCCGTGACAGATTTTCTCCAAGTTGGCTTAAAAGAACATAACAAGTATCGTAAAATACACAATTCACCTGAATTAACTCTGAGCTCACTGCTGAACAGAGATGCACAGTCGACTGCAGAGAGAATTGCGTCTCAGGGAAAACTTGCCCACACTGACGACGTGGAGTTAAATGGACAAGGAGAAAATCTAGGGAAACTTTGTGCCACAGATGAGACTCCAGAGGAGATCATCTCAAAAGTTACGGAGAGATGGTAAGTAAGCATATCAGGATAATTTTTTCCTCACGATTTATATCACAGATTCACCATTGGTCTTGATGTTCTATAGTTAGTGGAAAGACAACTAGATTGAGTGTGGTGTCTTTAGGTACACATGTACGGCCGAGTTTCCTGACTGAGACAAGTATTTATGACTTTCAATGACTTGCCTTTAAACACTCATGACTAGCTGTTTGTGATCCCTTGGTGACCATTAACAACCCCCTCCTCTCTCTCCACTAGCTTTCAGATAAACGCTCCGCTGTTAGGAAAGTTAGAGAGATGAATATGTACATGGGCATGATTATTCTTCATGGAGAAGCCATTACATACCCAACGATCCTGGACGCCATTTTTCCCTTCACCAAAGTGCATCGATCGATCAATTGATTGATTGATTGATTGATTGGTTGGTTGGTGGTTGACTGACTGATTGATCGATTGATTGATCGATCGATCGATCGATGATCGATCGATGATTGATTGATTGATTGATTGATTGATTGATTGATTGGCGATTTTGCCAGATCCCTGTTTCTTCAATCCTTGCATGTTAAAGACGGTAACCTATTTTGCATGTAAGTGCTTACTTATATATATATCGCTTTTCAGACTCGTATTATTCTCATTTTTGATATAACGCATAGGTACAAAGAGGTTTGTAAATACGACTTCAGCAATCCCGGCTGGACAAGTTCAACCGGTCACTTTACACAGCTCGTTTGGGCCTCCACTCAGGAACTTGGACTCGGCTGGGCCACCAGTGATGAGGGTGGCCTCACGTGTTATTATGTTGCAGGGCGTTATAATCCCGAGGGAAACATTGAAAACAGATTTGAAGACAATGTGATGAAAGGCAGTTTTGATTCGTCTTATTGCAATTCTAAACGACACGAATTTAAGCCATTAAGAAAATTAAGAGACTTAATTTGGCCAAAGGGGTATCTCCTAAATGTCGGACAGCTTTATTAACTTCCAGTAATACCCTGTAGTTAAATCGCTTTATAAACTGCTGTAATATCAATTAATTAATTGTTAGCAATTTCTATATTCTACAACATTTGTTTAATCAACGTTTTTGTTATTTTCTGATGTAATTAAATTCCTTTGGTATGGAAAATGGAAAACAGAAAAATACAAAGCGAACCACGTTTGTGAAATAAGAACGTTAACAACGACAGTTTACCCTGGAATGTAAATAACACAGGTCAGTAAATAGTAAATCACGAAGATCCACGGCAGCAGCTATTAAACGCGCCTGAGTCAATTGAGTTGTTAATAATTACATTAGTGACTAACTAATACCGACCGCATTACCCAAAGTTTGTGAATACGTGATCTCTAATTTAATTCCTGGGTCAGGAATGTAAAGAGGGAGTTATGGGTAGGCAGCTATATCTCTTGTTCTATTTGTTTTACCAAGCTGAAATTTTCCGTGATTATAAAACTCGGCGCCCTCCCTTGCCTTGATATATTTCGAGCTAAGAGTCGTGAACTTACAGTGGCGGAAAAATCAAGATAAATTACTAGCGTTTCATAATTAACAGACGAAAGTTTCATACATTACACAAATTCATAGGATATCTACTAGACACAGATACCTTTGATCATGAAGTTGTGTTATAATAAAGCCAGAAAAGCGCATCGTAGCCCTGGGCTTAGCGAGTTCAGTTGGACTCTGAATCCAGCAGTTCTGGTTCGAGCTGTGGCCGGGATCACTGTGCTGTGCTCTAGTTTAACACATTTTCTAGTTGCACCACCATTCTCTACCCAGGATTGCCACAATACGGGAGAGTAACTTGTCGTTGGGCTAATAGTCTCCCCTCCAGGGGACTAGTAGTGCTAGCTTCTTCATGTACAGAGTGCGAGATAAGCTTTCCAAATGTTGAACAGCCTGGCCCAACCCTGAGTTACAACGTAAGCTGTTTATTTATTTATTCCTTATTTTAAAACAGGGTTAGTTTTCGGGATAAATCGTGGGTAGAAGTTTCAATATTACCTTGAAAACCTGCACGAAGCAGTCGACAGTAATCTGACGAAATAAAAAGTTATAATTCTATGGAGGGGGAAAGGTTTCACATCCCTGGGCAAATCTTAGTAATTTTTTATGTCAGTTCTCATTATTAGGTGTAACCATGGCCAGATCATCACATGGTCAAGGAAAAATTTACGCTCGAGTCACTAGCAAATACGATTTCGTAACTGAATCCTATAAATTTTTATTAGAATCTCAAGAGAGGTCTCGTGCCCTTTCGCGGTGGTACTAGGATAAACCAATCAAATTGCGATGTGAGAAACTCCGTGTTATTTTAAGTGTTTGTATTGGGAAAACTCCCACTTGAAATTACAAGTTAAAAGGATATTTCAATTTCGCGCTGACTGGTACATGAAGTGGTCTATAGTGACTGAATTCGGTCACAAGCTGAACACCAGCGACTTTCTAATAATCGTATACATAATATTCATGATGACTTTATTAAAGCTGTAAGCGTTGAAAACAAAGGAGACTCTCCAACAACCAACGGCAGTTCTGCGTCTTCGAAAGAGGTGAGTGGTAATTAAGGCAGAGATATGTGATTTCTTGAAGCCGGCCTTCTGTTTCAGCTAAATAACGACAAATATGTGAAATCGTATATTATATCAAATTACTGTTTAAGTCAAACAATAATTGGCCGGATGTATCAATTTAAAAACTACATTAGTAGGTGTGGAATTAGGCAGGTAATGTCAAAGAAACGAAAGTCAGTTTAACGTCTTTCTGACAGAGAACTTTGGGGCGAGGTGCAATATTGAAGAGCTAGACAATTACTAAGTTTATTAAATGTCTTTGTTTTCCCTTGAAATGTTTTTTTTACTACTCAGACTAAACAAAACAGATCTTCGTATAAGCTCCTGAATTCATTCTTAAATTATGCAATAAATTTAGTAAAACCTCGATAAAGCGAGCAAGCTCGGTTCGAAGAAACCTGCTCTTTTATTTAGGTCCTTGATGACAGCCTTTTATTTCATGTAACTCAAAGTGTTTCTCAATTCCTTTATCGGTTTTCCTCATTTAATTTGCTCCAATTAACTTTCATGGTATTGAATGTCGTTCACAACAATACGATCACTCCCCTTTTGAACGGACTAATTGTCCCAAAGATTTCGAGAGTGTACCTTATTGCTAACTCTGTCATTACCTCTACCATTGCGGAGAAAGTAAAATTGTGATTGGGAATTTTTGATTCAGGGTTTGACCCCAAGATGCCGACAGTGCTACCGATTTTTCTTTTCTTTTTTTTTTATTTAATGTCCTACGTTATTAGATCTGCCAGAGCCTAAATTCAAAATTGTGATGGGGACCCGAGCCATTAGAGATATCAAGATAGACCTATGTCACTTTCTTTATCGGTAAACTCAAACAAAACCAATTAAACTTTCTTCTGTGGATAATTAGAATTTTGTGAAGAACTCCTTTCAAAAATGAGCAGAAAATTGGGGACAAAGCTTAGGCAGAGCTTTAAAATACGGCAAGGATAAGCGTTTTTGTTTTAGAATTATGTTTTGTGTTTTGATTTACATTCTTTTTTTCTTATTTAGAGGTTTTCCTTTAATAGCACAATGATGTTGCCTTTCATATTCCTGGCCTTAATTCAGGCAACACATGCTAAAAGTGGTAAGTGAACTACAATATACTACAATATTTATTTCGCGAAGCAAACTGAGTTGTTTAATATACGTCATGCATTGCTTTCCGTATCACCTGACCCAGCAAAGGCCGCCAACCACTGTGTGTTTGATCGTGATATTTCTGAAAAGAACAAAATATGCTGATTCAAACCATTCATTTTAGGAAAACATTAGTATTGCTGTGTTGTCTCTCTTAACCGTCCTCCGATTATAATTAAATTAAAAGAAGACTAAACTTTAGTCTGTCAGATAGGTATAGGTAATCGTATGATTAGTCATTTATGATATGAGTGACAAAATTATAAACGCGCGTGCGCGTGTTAATTTGCACTGCGGTGCAAATTAAAGTTTAACGATATCATAATTTGCCTGCTCTCAGCCAATCACTTTTAAGTATTTTCTGTGTCACATAGCAATCCAAATAACATAGGTAACAAGTGAAGAGTAAAGTTTGGGGACGTTTCCATGGATACCAAGTTCCAACGCCATTGTCAGCTATGATGTGAAGTTTATATGAAATAATTCATATACGAACTGCGGTTGTAGATGAAAGTGAAGAATGATCATCGCAGTTAATTTTCCAATTTAAGCAATTGGAAAGCCGAAGCCTGAAAAAATCAGGACTTCAACGGGATTCGAACCCGTGACCTCCGCGATACCGGTGCGATGCTCTACCAACTGAGCTATGAAGCCACATATTGGGAGCGAGGTCAATTAATTGAGTTCATATCTTCCCGTGAGGAGTGAAATGATGTGAAGTTTATATGAAATAATTCATATACGAACTGCGGTTGTAGATGAAAGTGAAGAATGATCATCGCAGTTAATTTTCCAATTTAAGCAATTGGAAAGCCGAAGCCTGAAAAAATCAGGGCTTCAACGGGATTCGAACCCGTGACCTCCGCGATACCGGTGCGATGCTCTACCAACTGAGCTATGAAGCCACATATTGGGAGCGAGGTCAATTAATATTAATTGAAAATTCTTTTATTTGATTTGAACTGATTTTAATTTGTTTTAAATGCACTCTTCAATCTTTTCCTAAGCGAGTACAAAGTTTACAGTCTCAGGAGGCGGTTCATTAGTCTCTGGAAAATTGTCCATGGACATTCATGTGGAAGCTAACAACGTACAGGTCCCCAGTTCGATGACTATCCCCACCAGCTCGAGTGGACCTGCGGCCGGATCAACCCCAGCGCCCGCTGGAAGCACGCCAGCGGTGTCTACTTCCGCAGCGCCTGGAGCAAGCACTGCTACTGCGTCAGGCCAGAATCCGACCACACCTTCGGGTTCAACAACGGCCTCCAGCGGGGGAGGAAGCTCCACTACTGCGCCATCCACAACACCCGGACCAGCCACAACAGCCACATCAGCCGCACCAATGTATCCTGACAAGGGAAGCTCAGCAAACTCGAAAATGTGTGAGTGAAATAAACGTCTTTTTGGTTATTTTAAGTGCCAAGGTACCAATCAAAATCATGTGACAAATCCTTAGAATCCATGCTCTCTGGCTCTTAATCTTGCTTGGACTTAACTAGGTCGGAAACAAATGTATGATCATGTTGATGATTGACTGAGTGAAGCCTAATGAAGCAGATATATATTTGCAGGCGCCCATTAGGGCCCCTATATATCTGACCGATTTTCCAAAAACTACATGCCCGCTATTTTGGTGGAAAGTCTTTAACACGGTTTTCATAAACTCAGACATTTATTGGTAGAGAATGTCCGAAACTGATCAGGGAATTCCCTAGTTTGACTCTAGATGTTTTAGAAAGATCGACAGAATTAGACACGCTAGTTTTTCGGCCTTTCTGGGTCATCCAGTCTTGCTCCCTTGAAATATATGTCTCGATTTATGAAAACGGCGTTAAAGACTGAATCAAGTGTTTTTTGATATATTTGTTCGTTTATTTTTTATTTATTTATTTATTTATTTTTGCTTTCGCTATGACAGCAGCTTGTTAATCTTACCTAGCATGAAATGTAGAAACCCCTTGCCACATGCTTCATTTATTTAGGTATTTTTTTCATTATTTATCGACCGCCCCCACCACCCCCTTTTCAATTTGTGTTAAGTTTAGCCCAGGCTACACTCGTCTGAATTCAGTTCGCGCGGTGACTCTGACAAGCAGCCGATCGATTAGCGTTCTGTATTTGCTGTATTGTTCTGTGTTCGCTGTATTGTTTTGTATGTATTATTCTGTATTGTTTTGTGCACGGTCAAGGCCAAAAAAGGGAACAAAAACCTAAAACAAAGAAATTTCACGGTCGGGTTTCATCGCCATTCCCCTCTAGTAACTATGATTACAGTTACATGTATGCTGTTCTTCTGTTGTAATTTTACACATTGAAACATCCCCTCTATCATCAATGACGGTGATATTATTTATTCTTAAATGTCATTTAGCTCCTGATGTAGATCGGACAGCCTTAGAGTTGCATAACTACTATCGCTCAATACACGAAGCACCTCTTCTGTCCCTCGATGACAGTCTCCGAAAAGACGCTCAAGAGTATGCCTACAAAGTGGCTAAAAGTCAGTTGCTAAGACCTGAACAGGACTCTGTGCTTACATCCAAGGATGAAGGAGAAAACCTGGGATTTCGGTGCTCTATAACTCGACCTGATCCTCCGAGAGCGCTAAGACAGATCATGAAACGATGGTAAGCAGATTGCGATAATGCTGTAAGCTGACCTAAATCCACATCTCTTTTAATCTCCATCAAGGCTTCTAGGCAATAAGCTCCCTCACTAGTTATGAAATTTTGCATAGGTCAACGATTATTTTGAGGTTGCTCACACCCACCCTTTCTTGTCGGGCCCAACCGCGCTCTATGTCTGTGTCATCATCTCGAATCTGATTTGAAATACGTGAACGATTGCAGCGCAAAAAGCAATAAGGGCAAACAAAAACCAGCTAAAAAGAAAAACAATGTCTAAAATGAGGACGCAAAAATATCATCAGAATGTGAATCTATGATTCTGTTGACATCCTCTCACAAAATAATTTCTAATTATAATTAATGAACCGGAATCCACTTCGATCTTAGAAATACTCTAATCACCCTGAAACGATTGTAAAATATTTTGTGACTAATCTTAACAAACACAAACACAGCATCAGGGGCGGGCATCTCGTTTATTGATACAGCCAGCGTTTACATTATCACCATAAAGAAATTACAGCAGTGAATAAACAACAAAGCAAAGTTGAAAGAGATGCCTTCGAGTGGCTCTTGCGTAACTTACAAAATCTTAAATAGCCTACTAGCCCCTAGGGATACATCATACCTGCAAGCACGCCTAAATAGTTCTACAGTTAACACGAATTATACATATAATTAACATACCCCAGTGTCATTAGCGAAACGTTAAAAAATATATTTCCTAATCCTGATCCTTGAAGTTCGACGATACTGCCACCCTTTGAAAACCTGCATTATGCACTCCGTCGCCTTTACGATGTCTTTTTTGCTCTGTAGAATTATTTAATCCTGAATTTATTGTACATTTGGTAGCGATTCGTGTTAACATTAGGAGAAAAATTTGTGGAGGAGTATTGATACATACGTTTTTGACCCTCGGCTCTTGTTGTTTACTAGGTATGACGAGGGATGCAATTACAAATTCCACGAACCCCTGTCAGATAGATTCGGTCACAGGCATTTCACGCAACTGACGTGGAATGGAAGCCAGAAGCTCGGGGTCGGAATCGCATATGGTCGAGTCAAAAATCTGCAGTGTCTGTACTTTGTCGCCCGTTACAGGCCCCGCGGGAACACGGGTGCAAAGTTAGATTACGAAAAGAACGTGAGGAAAGGTGTTTTTGATTCGTCTTTCTGTAAACCAATAGCAAACCATCTGTCTAAACAGGAAGTCGTCTTGAAAGACTAATTACCAATCGTATCTGTCAATCACAATATTCTATTTTGTCTAACCTGATGAAATAAAGGAGATTATTATTTTTCCAGGGGCGTTTGGTCTCTTCTTGCTGTAACTCATCGGTTATTCCTAGTTAACCTGCACGGCCTAGGGTTACGCTGTTCTTAAAATCGGGGAAGTTCTTTCTTCGTTTACAAGTTCAGGGCAAAGTAGTAAATATCGGTCTAAGAGCTGGCTTTTGAGCGTTTTGAGTGATAGAAGCATTTTTAGAGTCCTTTTGTCGTGGAAATAAAATATTTGCCAAGCAATGCTTGACGAGAGTGACGGGCTTGACGTTATTTTTCTGGATTCCGACGGTAGAGAATTTTTCAGTCAGTTGTTGAAATTTGTGCTGGTAAGCATTGCTTCAATCGTCAAAATTAAAAGTGGCGGTGAAATGTGTCTGTAAACAACAAAGTTAGCCTTTGTGGTAAGTTGTTGTTGTTTTTTAAGTCTTTGTGCGGTTTTTGAAGTGTTTTACTAGAGCCAAACTGAAAGATCTAGTTCAAAATATTACGTGAGGTTACTACTCACAACCTTTTTTTTCACTCTTGTGATTGCTTTGGAGCATTTTTAGGGCACAGCTACCTGGAATGTTTTAATCTGTCGACATTAAGAGCAATGCCGGTTTGCTGTAAATGAGCAACTGCTGTACATAGATGTAATTTGATCTAAAGACGATGTTTTCCTGTAGATGATTCTTTTTTGCTTTATTGTTCACTAGAAAAGTTACTTTTTTGGCTAGTACTGTTTGAGGAAACTGTTTTTTAAATTGATCTCAAATAATTAGAAATTTGGCTAGACTGGTTTTCGTTGAGAAGTCAACAAATGTATTGGAATGACAAAGCAAATGAAATTTAACTGCTCCCCACGGCTAAAATTACACATGTGAGCAGTTGCTTCTTTTGGTTTTAAAATGTTTAATTTTGCTTGTATAATTGTTATTAGATTTACTCTTTCCCAATGCAGATTATAAAAAGATTATTAATGTGCGTGCAACGTTGTAAAGTAACAGAAATGAATATGCTTCAAGATTTTGTTTGAGGTAAATGAATAAGTGCAGTTAATAGATTTAATATTTGGCTCTTATTAACGAGCAGGCGGTCTGTATGGGAGAATCTTGACCCTTGACCAAGCTCGTTAGTACAGACCTCACTACGCTCGGTCTGTACACACGACAGAGGTCAAGATTCTCCCATACAGACCTACTAAGTTCGGTTAATAAGATGTTTACTACAAGGCAAGCAAGAAAAAAAACAATTCTTGGCTTGCACTGTTACGCAATAAAAAAATAATTCGATGCTGCAGAAATAATTTGGAGCTGCAGAAACCTTCAGGGAATATCTTGGATAGCAAATAATTATTTTGCCTTCTATATACCTCGGGTGTATAGGTGAAACACGCAAATATGACAAATTGTTTCAAATTGTTGTTAAATGTTTGTAGGTATTAGAAGGCTGATAATTTTGCATGTAAGAAAGTGGAAAGCTAAACAATGGCTGCGGCCGCACTAAGAGAGTTAACTGGGTTTATTTTCAAGAAACCAGGTTAAAATTCCCAAATAACTTTAACACTCGTTAAAACTCGGTTATAAAGGGAATGCTACCGCTCCTCTCTTTTGCGTTTAGAAAATGCTTTGCACTTAACATTGTTCACATATTCGGAAAATAAAATAGGAATGGGAAACTGGGAACGGGGAACGGGGAATTTTTAAAATAGGGAATCTTTAAAAGCGGGAATCTTTTAAAATGGGGAATCTTTAAAAGCGGGAATCTTTAAAATGGGGAATCTTTAAAAGCGGGAATCTTTAAAATGGGGAATCTTTAAAAGCGGGAATCTTTAAAATGGGGAATCTCTAAAAGCGGGGAATCTCTAAAAGCGGGAATCTTTAAAATGGGGAATCTTTAAAAGCGGGAATCTTTAAAATGGGGAATCTTTAAAACCGGAAATCTTTAAAATAGGGAATCTTTAAAAGCGGGAATTTTTAAAAGCGGGGAATCTTTAAAAGCGGGAATCTTTAAAACGGGGAATCTTTAAAAGCGGGAATCTTTAAAAGCGGGAATCTTTAAAACGGGGAATATTTAATAGCGTTAATCTTTACTGAAAAGTGAACGAGAATCTCTCAGTTTCCCACCGGAAGCTATTTATTCTGTCAGATGTATCAACTCAACAGGTACAGAGACAGTTGTGGAATTTATTCATTGTAATTAGATTGCACGCTATTAAAGCACATCGGTTTAGCGGGATAGTGGAGTGGTTCAAATCTCGATTCTCACTCTTTAATTGAGATCCGCTAGACCGACCAAAGAATCGAACCGCCTAGATTTATCTTAACTCCGGACTGTGACGTTTTTAAATTGAGTTTCGCAGCGATGCGCTAATGGAAGGACTTACGACTTAACGACAAATATATGGCAGGGACAACACGTTTTTGGTTGTTTAATCGATAAATCAACAGTCCCCTCAATCTGGTTTTCATATGACGTGGCTAAAATTGAAATTACAGAACTATTAATCATCCTGAGATTTTACTTTCATGATGTGTAAGAGCAGCTGAAAACTAATATTCATACAAGTTTTTGCTCTAAGTGGGTTCTTGGTTTTGTAATAGACTACGCTTGAATTTGTAAGCTTTTGCGTGACGCGGCATTTACATGACGGGCAAGAAAGCTGTCATGTCGGTTAAAAGAGTGACTTATTTCGGGGAATTTGGCTATCTGAACAGTTCATTTATTAGAAAAAGTATTATTTTTGAAATGTTTTTGAGTTCCTGAAGAGATAAATTCACGCTTTTGTAGCAAAACTCTGTGACAGATGTTTCTGTTGGGGAATATTTAGAAGCGGGAATCTTTAAAATGGAGAATCTTTAAAAGCGGGAATCTTTAAAATAGGGAATCTTTAAAAGCGGGAATCTTTAAAATGGGGAATCTTTAAAAGCGGGAATCTTTAAAATGGGGAATCTTTAAAAGCGGGAATCTTTAAAACGGGGAATCTTTAAAAGCGGGAATCTTTAAAATGGGGAATCTTTAAAATGTAGAATCTTTTTAAGCGGGAATCTTTAAAAGCTGGTGATTTCTTGTCAACCACTGTTTCGACTTTTCGACCTTGTTCCTGGTTTCTGTGATAAAAACGGCTCCAAACGACCCTTCCCCTATCACATCTTGTTCGCCGAGATCATTCCACTTAAACTGTGGAAGACCTTTAAAGCGACCGATTCTTTCTTCTTTTAAGTGAATGCAATGGGCTCTTTGAAATTGTCTTCGCATGACTGCATGGCGTAGAAAGAGGTATCATTAAGCACACAATGACGGATTATAGGCGAAATTCGCCTTCACATCGTTCGGTCATCGAGCATCGAATTACTTTATTGCTGGTTTTCAGTGTCACGCCGTTCAAAATAAATCAAAATAAAAATCAAAACAGTTCAAATGATAAAGTCCAGAATCTTGAAGAGAAAGAAGGTAAATATGCAAAGACTTTCGCCAAGATTTAGGTCACAGCAATGTTTCTTATGCAAGATATGCGGAGAATTTTTTTACCAAATTTTTTACCCATTTCAAAGATTCCCGCTTTTAAAGATTCCCCATTTTAAAGACTCCCGCTTTTAAAGATTCCCCCTTTTTAAAGATTCCCCGTTCCCCGTTCCCCGTTCCCCGTTCCCCGTTCCCCGTTCGCCATTCCCGTTCGTCGATTTCCCGTTCCTCGTTTTAAAGATAGCCTTCATCTGCACTGTTCTTACCATTTTTGCGAATTGTCGCGTAATTTTAACTAACGTACTTTTGTATTCGATTCCCTGCTGAGCTCGATTAAAATTCCCGTTTCTGCATTCGTTTAAGGTGGCTCCCGATAGTTTTACGATCGCACGCGCACTGAGGATGAAAGTTCAAGTACTCTGCGCGCGCTCGAAGGAAAATGTCAGTATTTTTCGATATATTTATGACGTCGACATGAGTACAAAAAGCAAAACTGACAGTAAATTTTCTCGCGTTTCCTTCGGTGAAATTCCGTAAAATTTGGCAGACTCCTAGTACACATTTTTCTTTAGACGGAGTTCAGGGAAATCTATAAGACCAGTTTTTTTTTTGCAGCGGTAAAAGACATAAATTTGCAAAAATCGAAAAAAACTGCTCGTACAAACCCTACCTTTTTCGTGTTTGAGATTCGTACGGCCGCAGGATGCGATGTGCTGTGAAAATGTCGGAAGATTTCACCGATGGAAATTCAAGAAAATCACAAATAAAGCCACACTTTTGCTTGGGCATTTATAATTCAAGACTAAAACCCAAAATGTTAACAGAGAAGATAATAGAACACCATTCAAACACTATGCAAAAGCGAATGCAAAACCGGCAATCAAGACATAAGACTTGTGCTCGCAACGTCATACAATGTAAATGATTTCCCAATGGAGCCACCTTAAAGGCCTCTCTTTCAATTTTCGTCCTCTTGGCGGTGCTGGTTGTTGAATTGCGGTAAATTTATAGCACATCTTGTTAAGGGGCCCTTGGCTGATATGGTGTAGCCGACGCATATTGGGAAGAAACTAGCTTAAACAATGCAGAAATGCAGTTTGAAATTTACTGGAGTCATCTTAGATCTTACTGGAGTCATCTTAGATCTCTGTTCCAAAATACCCCGTGGGACTTTGTCTTATCCGATGAAGACATTGATGACAACTGGATAAAATTGAAAGATATCTTCTTCACCGCGGTTGATGATTGTATTCCAAAATACAGACAAAAGAAAAGAATCACAGCGTCCTGGATAACCAAGGATCTCTGGAATTAATCGTAATTTATTAATTAGAAATAACCCGTTAACTTTCATAGTGCGGCCGCGGCCAATGAGGAGCGCATGCGCTGCATCGGTGAATTCAGCTAATACGTATACCGTTAAATAATTTCGCGCCTTTATCACGGCTGTTTAGTTCAAAATGAACAGGGATTTCATATTTAATCCCCGGGGGACGGGGGTACTCCCAGAAAAGTTGGATGGGGCTGTGCGGCCTACTTCCCAAAATCCTTACCCTATTTATGACCAAAATCTGTGATTTTTGCTACTCTTTTTATGACCTGGCCAAAAAAGGGACCTGGTCAAAAATCGATACCCTATTTATGCCCGTTGCGGCTACCACAGTTGTCCTAAACACAAGTTATGAAGGGCTTTGGTTGACGGTCTAAATGATAATGATAAAAAAGTAGCTTCTTCTAAGAAACATACCCAATTCAGGACTAGAGTGCTAAAACCGAACTCTATTTAAGACCAAAACAGCCAAAATCGATCCCCATTTATGACCAAAACGGCTGAAAAACCCTCCCTTTGGGGCCGCACATACCTATATACCCCAGTACTCTCCCCACCTTCCCCGGGATTTAATTTGATCCTCCTGGGCAAACTGTAACGGTGCGGTGACAAAACCTGTCCATAAAATATCAAGAGGAAACTAAAATATAAAAAGAAACATATCTTTTGTTTTCAAAGCAATGAGAAATGAGTCCTTTATTGTAGTCAGAGGTTTTATTTAAATATTTACTTTTTCTGCTCCCGTCTGCTCCGAATATTACTGATGCTTATATTACGTATTTGTTTAAACCTGTTTTCGATCGGACAAACATTCCAGTTGGCGAAATTGTATTTTAACGTTCAGGTAAGTCCGGTAATTTATTGTTATTATTGGTTTTCTTTACCTAGTCACTTGCTTTAATTTGAATAGCTAATAAAAATAGTTATTTGATAGCAAATTACTATCGAGCATGGTGAGTTCCGGGTGAGTCCTTCCTGACCATTTTGGTACTAAAACTGGTTTAGTCATCCTTCATTAAAATTTGTATAATATGGCATATAAAAATACTAACATTGCCAGGAACGTTTACACCAAACTCGGCTTTTTGGCCCCGGTATTCGTGTTGGTTTGACAAGAGAGTATTCATTTAGTAAAGTTCAGTTGTCATACAAACTCCTTTGTTCGCAAACCGTATCATAGAATGGTTTAGTCCAGGAACATTGACGGGAGACCATAAGTTCTTAAACATAAGGTCAAATAAAAGACAAAGTCAAATGTTAAATTGATAAATGTCAGAGAAATTCATTTCAAAATCCACTTACTGAACCGTGCGTTTCTCTAACCCCTGCGATTCCCTATATACTTTTATCATTAGTTGAACGAAAATCCTGTCATGCTTTATACGTCTACCATAGTTTAAACTCTGAGACGCGCAAATTTACGTTTCTTTTCTACAGTTACAAGTGGTACACCCTGCTGGAATAGAGGCTAGTCGACTGCTTGCTATTTACCTATACATTATGCTATGGCAAATATGGTAAGTGTCTCTATGAAGTCACATAAATAGGAAAAGAGATAGAATGTTCCCAAAAGAACTCTCGAAGCCCACGACAGTTGAATGAGTAACTGGGTGAAAGCAGAAACAAAGGGAAGAAAAGAAGGAAGAAAGGAAGTAAGGAGCCTATGAGGTGAATAATGATATAAGAACACTAGTCTTCTCATCACCGTTATTTGCGTTATTTCGCTGCTCTTTTATTTTGCGTTTAACGGCAACATTTTGGCACGCGCTTGACGTTTATGATGCAAGGATCACGATAAGCATGACGATTTGTTGGTTGGTGTAGTCGCAAACGTTTTCTGCTTCTGGCTTCCAGTTGAGGAAGCGAAGCTACGAGTAGCTCAAAATGTGGAAAAGTATTCGGTTAAGGGCTTTACAGGCTGGGAGAAGCGTTGCCTCCAGACCTGAATAATGGCAGTCATTTAACGGATTGTAACTAAATCAAACATTGTTCCAATACCTGCAATGAAACGAATATATCTGCCAAAACATTGGAATTAAAATTGCAACTCTGAAACAAGATACTCATGACAGGCCATGCTGCTGTCGGAGGTGACCAGCCGAGAATATTTACTTCAGTAGCATGGGAGTGGTGCGTGGTTGATTGATTCATGTTTATTTTTGTGTTTACTTCCTTTTCAAAGCGAGCGCGAAGAAACAATCAGATGTGGCTAAAAAAAGAACAATTTACTATATCTGGGACTGGATCCTCAAATGGACTCGTGACAAAAATCGATCTTCACGTGGAAACTACTGACAAGAAGGACTACTCCAGAACCAGTTTCAACTACTAAGCAAGGCAAAGTCTCTCCCAGTCACTCCAAATTACCTGGTCAGAAAAGTATTGGAAATCCAGTTAGCATTCCAAGTCAAGTAAGTCCTACCAAGGGAAGTCTGCCTGTCCAAAAGGTTCCTACGGAAACTAATAATGCAGGTCCAACGGTTCCTGGAGTTATCCCTGGTCAGGCAACTACGCCGTCGTCACCGGCACCATCGTCACCAAAGAAAGGGAAGTCTTTTCAAGTCACCCAAAGCCACCAACAACTCAAGAACAAAATCTCAACAAAAATCCATCAGTCTCGACTCAGGCAGTAAGTACACCTACCCAGACGAAAACTTCAAAAGTAAACTGGCTTCCAAGTCCAGAAACGTTTGAAGCATCTCCAACTCCAACTACCATTTTCAAATCTTCCTTAACAAGCTATGTGTCACCGTCTGCTTCAACGGGTGCGAGCGCTGCAACACCCACTCCCTTAGTTCAATCCAGTAAAATAGTGCCGACAAAGGTTACGTCTACCTCGCCAAACCCTACTGTGCCGACACAAAAGGCTCCAAATCCTGGTGTGAACGCTCCAACTTCAACTCCCTCTGTTCACTCAAGTAAGATGCAGCCATCAGCAATTACAAAGAACACAGAAGCCACGTCTAGCTCACCAACTTCTCCCTTATCAGCACAAAAGGCTTCAAATCATGTTACAAAGCCTTCCCAAAGCCAGGATGTGACTCCGCATGGTCCAGTTACACCTAGAATCGCGGACACACCAACCAACCAGCTGGTATCCAGTCTTTTGTTAGCAACAAGTCGTATTTAATCACGCGCCCAGATATTTCAAAAGCTGAGTCCTTTTGTGATAAATTTGGGAAATCTATCCAAAGCAAGCTCAAAAATGCCAGAAATTCCGTAAAATTTGGATTTTAGGTTTTTTTGTTAGACTCAATATGAATAGAACGCCTTCCAAACTAAAATGTGGCATTCCAATTTGGAACAATTCCGAAGGGTACTGGTATTTGATGCCGAAAAAGTTTGTGTTTCCGAAAGGTTTTGGCTTATTGGAAGGAGAAAAAGAAGTGTTCAGTTGAGTCCGCCAGGGACAATACATCCAATTTCACCAAAATGTACAATTTAATGTAAAAAAGATCGTGCACCCATCGCGCTTTCCTTTTTTGAGAGATTAAGATTTTCTGATCTCCCGGCCCACAACTTATCAGAATAAAACGGTCATCTATCTATGATTCTAAAAGGATTCAGAATTTCTGATCCCCCAAGATTTTAATAGATTCAAAAAACTGATCCCCAGTCCACAACCCGTCAGAGCAAAACAGTCATCTACTTATAATTCTAAATGCATTCAGAATTTCTGATCCCCATCACTTCACGGGACAAAAACGGCTATCTGTTCATGGTTCTAAAAGTATTGCGAATTTCTGATCCCCCTCCCCCACCAAATCTGCTAACATGATAGAAAGAGCTGTCGATTTATAATTCTACAACAATTCAGAATTTCTGATCCCACATGACTTAGGGATTCAAAAATTCTGATCCCCCAGTGCATAACTTATCAGAACAAAACGGTCATCTACCTATAATTCTTAAAAGGATTCAGAATTTCTGATCCCCCTTATCAGGTGACAGGACAGAAATAGCCGTCTATTTATAATTCACAAGAAATTAACTAGATGTCTGATAGCTAAAAAGTAACGATTGGATAGTAACTTTAAACACATTACAGACAAAATGGATCACAGAGTAAAGGGCATCAGAAAAGTACACAAATGAAATATTCACAGATAGGTCATTATTTATAACGATTTAAAACCACGCCAAAGGATCGAGACAAAAATTGCAGTTTCATGCCGGACAGTGAAAGGTTTTATTTTCAATTCAAAAAGATATGAATTTAGGCTACAGAATTACAAGCTGTTATTTAAAGTTCACATCAAAGATAACAAGAATTTTAATCCGGACTCAGCTGCCGTCTGCGCCACCTCCGTTTTCTGCTTTAACGTGTTCGTTTCGGATTGACGGCCGCTATTCTTGCCTTTTTTTTTCCTCTGCTCTGCAATGAAGCAATTGAAGCTAAATATTTTTATGAATAGCGATAGAATTAACATTGTTTTTCATTAATCAATTGATCGGGAGTGTATTCTTTTGTAAAGAATAAAGAGCAGTATGTAGGCAATGCGGTAGTGAAGTGTATCCAGCGTGATCTGTAGCTTCAAATCAATTCAGTGTAAACTTTAAGTTACCTCTTCAAAAAGCACACTAACAAGCTATTATGCAAGCATTTCATACATAGGAAATGCGTGTGAATAATTTCCTCGTTACGGGTGCTAATAAAATCAGGAGAACAAACGTTTTTCTTGTGTTTCAGTGATCGCGAAATAAATATAACAACGAAATTTCTTCAGCCACAACATTGATTTCGATTCAAAGATTGAGCAGCTAACTTTAATGTTGAGCAACAATTATGATATACTTACTTTTCTGCGACTTGCCTTTCTTTCACCGAAGCAATCAAGATACTCATTTGAACTTGGACAAATCATTCCATGTTTCTTGCTGCTATTGACAATGTTGGATTCGAAATTGCGCGCAAATAACCGACTACTTTGGAAAGGGAATCTGCTGGTCAAAAGTATTCATTTATCAGATTCACCGAAGGATTATGGGATCGGACGGAAACACCAAAATGGCGGGCAAAGATCGTGGTGAATGTTGTTAGGATTCGATAACAAAGCTCTCTGTTATTTTATAGCCTTGCTCTACGTTGGAAAGCAGTCACAAGTTGTTTACAGATGTCCGTTGTTATTCCAGTTGTGTCAAATCCCAGTAAAGGTGGAAAAGTATGAAGTGTCGTCGGCAAAACAGTGTGGCAATCAAACTATTTGCCAGCAGCTGGCGGTTTCTCTTACACTCGTCAGGTTTACAGAAAGCTTATGGTCCCTGCAGCTTTCCAAGGTAAACTGATTTTCTTGCGTAATTTGTGAAGGTTCTTGAAATACTGGAAACGTTCTGGCCGGTTAAATTGATCGTGGAAGATTACAGAAGATGCAGATGCTTTAACACACTGTTAAATCTTGTTGATTTCGTGAATGCAAATGTTCATTTCCTAAAGGAGTTATGAAAGCAACTGTATTCAACACAACAATATACGAACAATTTCGCGTTGGGAAAATCATTCATTGTAAAAGTACAATAAGTGTAATAAATGTGAGCTCATGTAGTTTACATATACTTCATATAGCTAGTGTATATCTTGTCTAGGATCAAGTGGGCATACATGTATTTATTATACAACAACTAAAACACAAGATATCAAAAAGCAACATCCTTCACCTTTTTGATTTTCAGGTTGATGGTGGTGCTCTTGAGGTTATGTTAGATGTGCATATTACATTATCAAGACCTTTTGTTTGCCACTTATTACTTGAGTTGCAAAAGACTGATGTTATTTTTATTAGGGTGGTTGAAGTTCTCTTTAATTGGGCAGTATTTCAAAGGGTTTTTTTATAAATTGGCATTTCGTTATGCAAATAGAGGTTATTTAGAACAGCAGATATAATTCACAGCTAGGTTACGGAAAATTACTTTTAGCCACTTCCAGAAATTTGTACATAAGACTTACCATAATTTGAAAAACACATGATTCATGGATAAAATTAATTGAAAAAAATACTTTCATGAAGAAATTAAAGTAATTGAAATTTGAAATTCATTTCAAGAATATTTTGTGCTTTTCCTGTCGCGAAATCTGTTTACATTTCATGAAAATTTACTGAAGAATGTAAACATTTACTAGACTCCAATTTAAGTAGCTGAGAAGTGTTTCAAATAGGATTTTTGAAAGATATATGTTAAATTTAAGTAAGTTTTGTGATAAATCGCAACATAATGGAAACTCATTTCCAGCCAGACTTTGTCCTCCTTTTGCATCTGGATGTGCCTGGTTTTTGGTATTAAATTTTAATGTACAACTGTAGCAGGTTTAGATAAAACTATGAGTTATTTATACATTTTCCTATGTAAATACAGAGATTTCACTTAGGTTTAGGATTTGAAGAGCAGGTATCAAAGTTCAATATAAATGAGTAATGAAGAGTTTTCAATAGTTAGCTATATTTTCACCACCTGTGACTAAGAAAGCTTTTGGCTAGGTTAATATTAAAGTGCTACGTGTACATGAGTGATGGATAATTTTTAGAATGGCTGCTATCTTTTTACTATCTCTGGCTTTTGGGTAGGTTATCACAGTGTGATATGAGTGATGGGTAGTTTTCAGATAAGCTATCTTTTTACTAACTACAGCAGAGGTAGGTTTCAGATAGGATAGTGTTTTATTGTTCAATATAAGGACTAGTCTTCAGATAGCCTAGTTTTTGGCTTACTACAGTAGTGGTGGTTTTTGGATAGACAAGTTAGTGGATAGCTAGGCCATCTAAGTATCTGTTGAATATCTATACAGGAAGCTAGTTTTTAGCTAGTCTATCTATTTCCTAACTATCTGATGGATAGATATTAGTTAACTTTAAGCCATGCCAAAGATAGCTATCCTCTATCTACAAAACTTCTTGGATAGAAAAAAGATAGAGATTTTCATCCATCAACCAGGAATGAGATAGTTGCAAGTAGCACGAAGTTAGTAATAAACTACATGTAGTAATAAGATATGATCGTTTTTGGGAGGGCTTCTTTAACTGAGGACAGCAAACTATTGCCAGCTACCAGGAAACATCTCCAAGATGAGTGTGCCAAATTAAAAAAGAAAGAATAGAATTGCTTGTAGCATTAGCTACAATACTTGCATCCATATCTGTCAGATCTTTATAAAAACAATTTTACCCACACCCTTCTCCTTTGAGCATGGTTAAACTGGTTGCGTAACTGAAGTGTGAATGAACTGGTAGCCCACTCAAAAAGTTAGACTGAAGATGTAAAAACATGTTGGGCAAAGCTAAAGTCCATGGCCACTGCTATATGACAACAGGTTTTTGGAGGACACTGTATACATGTATGTAGAGTACATTGACCCACTTAAATGTATCAACTGCAAATTTAAATGTACATGTAAATTGCAGTCTTTAAATTGTCATCCCTGTAATGTACTGTAGTGTTCCCGGACGCTCTTTTTGTTTGATAACAGTGAGGTGCCTTGTTTCCATGTTAAACAGAAATTGTTAGAAATTTTTCCTTCACACAAGGTGAGCTAATTCTGACAGAGAAAGTGGAGTCTGCATTTATGCCTACAGTTGTGCAGTTTGAGTAATCTCACTTTTTTGGTCAATTCTGAACTTTCCTATCCTCTTAGGTACTGTTTGATATTGTTTTTTTAGACTTACAGCTACTGTAATTTTGAAGTGCATAGATCATTGTAATACAATGTGTGATGTTTACAGTTACTTATATTAATAGACTGCTGTGAAGAAACTTGTTCTTCATCACTCTCAGTATAATCTGAGTGTATGGAATCTGTTAAGAATTATGCTATATTTGTATAAAATTTCTAATTGAATATTGTTATCAAGAAAAAATATTTTGATTAGACATTGTTCAGGCAGGCAGCAAGATCTAAACCCTGTCTTCAATGTTATGATTTAATGTGGCTACATTGGATGTAACACTGGCTTTGCTGCAGGGGATCAGAAATTCTGAATCTTCTCCTGTGTTCTTTGGGGGATCAGAAACTCTGAACCCTTTCTAGAGTTCTTTAGGGGATCAGAAATTCTGAACCCTTTCTAGTGTTCTTTGGGGGATCAGAAATTCTGAACCCTTTTTAGTGTTCTTTGGGGGATCAGAAATTCTGAACCCTTTCTAGTGTTCTTTGGGGGATCAGAAATTCTGAACCCTTTTTAGTGTTCTTTGGGGGATCAGAAATTCTGAACCTTTTCTAATGTTCTTTGGGAGATCAGAAATTCTAAAGCTTTCTAGTGTTCTTTGGGGAATCATAAATTTTGAATCCTCTCTTGTGTTGTTTGGGGATCAGAAATTTTGAATCGTTTTCTATGGAGGTACTTCTCGAGACAAGAAATTCAAAAAAATCATTTGGTGTCTTATGCGTGACTTAAACATTACATTTCAGTTCAAATAAAGAATAGGAAATTGCTTGGAAGAATTTTTTAATTCCTTGCAAACAGGGAAACTTTTCCTCTGAGTTTTAACACCAGTTTAAGATTCTTAGTATATTGCAAAAATCGTCTTTCGAATTAAATGACAATCATAGACTTCCGTCTAAGCTCCACGTTTCACTTTAGGCCAATTTTGCACTCATTTCCAACGGAACTTCCAAGCCTGCAACGTAAAAATAACTTTTCTCCGAGACAGGTTTCTATTTTACACCGAAAAAGTAGCCATTTTTGAAGTGGTTCTTAGTATTTACTCTGAATTTTATCAAATTGGAACACCACATTTTAGTTTGGAAGGCGTTATAGATGAAACGGACAGTTTTAGGGATAACACAAGAGTTTCCTTCCATACTAATGTCGTGGTAAAACTCTTATTGTTAAAAACTGGATCATTTGATAACGCAATTCGACAGTTTTCATGGGCCCATATGAGTCATCATGGTATATCAGCAATTAGTATATTCTCAGCTCCGACTATTGCATTTCTAGCTCTCTGATTGGCTCAAAAACTCCGACTATGAGCCATTAGTCGGAGTTTTACCTTATATGGAAAACAGTGCGCCAAGTTTAAAAATTTTCCGCTCTGTAAAATTGTTGAAATAAAAATCGGCGGCAAAAACCCGATTAAGAATATACTAAAACAATTATTCCATTCGACCTTGTTGGATATGAAGTGATCATAACCAACTCGCGCTACGCGCTCGTTGGTTATTTATCACTTCATATCCAACGCGGTTTCATGGAATAATTGTTAATTATACCACACCCGACAGAGCTGAAAAACGACTGCGCATGCGTTGGGTTTTGGCGGGTGAGTCGACGAGTGGTGGAATTTTCGATCGTTTGATCAATACAAAGTTTTGGCGCCATTCGATGTTAACTTTTTGGACTAATATCATCCGAGGAAAATGGAGAAGATGGAACTTTCAATGTCATTTCAGTCAAGCAGATGTTCCTGATATCCTGAACATATTTCTGGCTATATTGACGGTCTAAACACAGCAAATTCTAGCAGACATCGGTCGCAGCGCCATGGTGAGTAGTGACCGCTTTACGCTTGTTAAGTTTATTTTGGATACCACATACAGGTTAAAAAAGTGTAAATTTCAACTACCTTGTTGTCAATACATCTATTCAAATGTGTTTGCTCTTTACAAATAATTATATATAGATGTAACCGACCCGCAAGGATAAACCTGCCACGTAAGCTCGCATTTGAGCACATCAGCTTACATTTGTACTTGAGCACTCGTTGCATGCTTTTGGACCTCACGGGAACAAACTGTAAAGTAAATGATTCCCTTCTTCATGTTGAAATATTTATGTATTTACCCTGCCACTCAACACTCCTGGAGATATGACAGAAAAATTAATGGAACGCTGAGTATTCTTACTTGTGAAATTGAACAGAGAATTTGGAAAGGTAAAACAATATCTGCTCTCATGGGCTGACCTTGACTTTGCTGATTTAAGCTTATATTTTGCTAATAACGAGTCTATAAAGGCTTACTTTCTGGAGACAGTAGTCGGAGTTCAAATTCAGTTTGGTGTACATTTCTACAGATGCCTTTCCTTACTTATCTCCCCGTCAATTTAGTAAGAAAAAAAATGAATAAAATAAAAACGATGTAAACCACACTTTCTCTTTGATTTCTGCGTATGCCCTGGCCAAAATGTCGTAAAACGCGATGCTGGGGGAAAGAAAGGCATGCTGTCCTGTTGCAACTGCTATTTGAGTAGATTGCAGCTAATTTGGCTCATATCCAGCCTGAAAATGTCCAAAATGTCCAAAAAATGCTTTTTTGACAAAAAGCTTCAGGAGTTAATGGGTTAAAAAGTAGTTAAATGGTGGAATTTAGGAAGCTAGGAAAATATATGCTAAAAATGCTAAAAAGCTGGGAAAAGTTTAGTGAGGTGTTAGTGAAACCTAACATTAGTGACTGTACCAAGAGTGAACTGAAAATTGTTGACTTGCTTGAACCAAGAAAGTAATTCGAAGGAGTACTGCCATTCTGCAAAAGCTACATGGGCTCCACTGTTCCCATGTAAGTGGCTGTCTAAGAGGAAAATACCTTGTGTGGTTGGAATGAAGACGACAGTATTGGAATTTAAAATAAAAATAGATGTTGTTTTGCCGTGCGTTAAAGCAGTTCTCCAGTGAAAAGGTAAATTAGCTGCGGGACTTGCTTCAGGGATAATGCTAACAGGCATTTCAGGTCCTACAGTGGTGCCACCAATTACATTGTTTAATACAGTGGATGACTGTAGAACTTGTAAAACACCAAATGTTTGAGGAATGTTTTGTGTCACTGAGTCATAGATGCTGTTACCCACTAAAATCCCTTGCACAATTAGCTGGTACACCCATGTCTGGCTCAGTGGACTGTTGAGCAGAGGAATTTGAACATTTTCTGAAAAGAACATTTTGCTAAACAAAAGTGCAATAAAAGTACAGGCACTGCTTCTGTTTCTCTTGTGCAAGTTGGAAAATCACAATAAATATCTGGGTGAGGTTGTTGGCCTGGCTCTACATCATCGAGGTTATAACTTAGTGGAAAACATTTGGTGTCTACTGCGGTTTCAAACGTTGGGAGATGGTACTGTGGCTTCCCTTTTGGTCTTCCATTATTTGCAACTGGGCGTTCAACCTGAGTCAAATATCAAAAATGTTGAAAAATTAAATTATGTACATGTCAGTAGTACATGTACATTTATTATGAGGAAAACATGGTGTTAGTAATTTTGGTAATTTTTTTTTTTCCATTTTTTAAGTCAGAGATGTTATCAGTATTCATTAATTATGTTTGTTTATTTTAATATTCATTCTATTGTTTGGTACATTTTATATCTATGTCTGCATATCCTTATCCTACATATCTAAGAATCATATAAAGAAGCCTAAACCACGCGTTTTACTTAAACTGTCTTAACACACCTCAGGAATTTGACAATACTTTAGAAATGTGGAAAATGCTTGCTTGCAGCTTGTGTTTTTCAATTTTTCTTGCATCATCAAATTCTCGTATTGTTTTTTTATGATGGTATAATAAATGGTTTAGACTTCTGTATTTATTAATTTTATGACTTTTTTTTTATTTTCAGGATTGTTACCTGTTATGATTTGTGGCAGTTCTGTGAAATGCTCTTAAACAGATCAAGAAGAAATTCTGCACTTTTCCCTGCAACAAGCCACAAGTTGGATTCACTCTGCTGACCACGGTGTTACTGTGGAACAAAGGACTGGACAAATTCGCTAAGAAACCCTGATGATGCTAGTGATTTAGCAGTATCTTCAATGCTTTTTGCATCTTCAAACTTTTCAGTGTTTCTTCTTAGAACAGAATGCCAGACTTGTACCTTTTTTCAGTTATCAACTTGAGAATACTGGCCTTTTTAGACCAGTATGCTGGAAGATATTTACACTGATATGCACAGTCACTCAAAAATGACAAGGTTGATTTGTTATAATGCTTCCTTCTCCAGCAGATGAAAATAATTGCCAACTGTGCCATGACCATCTCATATAGCTTTAGATTGCCACTTCTGAAAATATTGTACTGCTAAAAGATGAGAGGCACAACATGTTCAAGTAAGTGCAAAATTGTCACAAATTCATGTTGCTTGCAGTTTGCAAACTTTTCCAGAACTTTTGCTCATACAAGTTGCCAACCCACTAATGCAGCAGTCACACATAATGACTTCTTAAAGGGTTTGGTTTAGATGCCAAAGTGCCTCCAAAGACACTTGAAAACAGTTTATCAAAAAAAAATTTGAAATTTGAAACAACTTCTTCATAGGCATTGAGGCACACATGAAATGGCCCTTGCTCTGGTATTATTCCAATGCTGGGATTCCATCCACTTGCTATTAGCTTTTTGGGATAGTACCATCCTGGCCAATCAGCTGGCAGTGGCAGAACATACTTCTTGCTGTACAGCTGAAGTTCAGGGTATTTATTAAGTACATGTTCTAGGGTTGTTTTGTAGTTGTCCATGCTTTTTAGATCTTGTTCGAACTCATCAATCAACATACATGTCTCCAGTGTCTCAAGGTCTTGCGTCGTTGGATCTGAGTACACCCTGAATAACAAATAAAAATGTTATTGTTGCTGGCATTTCTATAACTATTGTTATTCTTGAAATGCCGATTTCCAATAATTTTTGGTTTATTAAAATTGCCGAACGCTGGTGATATTCACTCTTTTGATATTTATAACAGGTCACTTTATATTCACAAACAGGCTGCTGTTTATAAACATTATAAATTATACTAGCCTTAGTTCTCGCAGTGCTGCCTGTAGTCTCCCTGGGTCAATGCTTTACATATTTTGTGGTAGCTGGTCCAAAAACTGGTTTTGCATATTCATTAAGTCATTTGTTAGTATTTCCAGGACAGATGGGACATGTATTCTGCCAAGGCAGGTCTTCTGTTGGCCAGTTACACTGATCACTACTTGTCTGTGTAAGGATGATGATGGGTGGGGTACTGCACTGACTGTGGGATGCACATCTGCTATACAGGATGCCATGTGTACCACATTTGTCCTAACAAGTTGTGCTGGTGTATGAAATGAGTGAATGTTGTGGAAGTCATCAACCATTAAGACATGAAGCATGTCAGCTGATGGGAAAGACAGAGTGTAAAAACCATAATTAAGTAGTTAATAGAGTGGTTTTCAATTGAGTGACTTAAATCAGAGCCAAACGATGGTTTGACAGTGGCTGACTTCAGTAATGTAGTCTATTATTATTAGACTACATTACTGTACTCAGTTGATTTCAAACCGTAGTAAACGCGAAACCAAAACCAAATTAATATTGTCTGATTACTTTCCACACTCAATTGAAAACTGCTCTAGTAATTTTAATATATTATTCCAGACAAAGACAAGAAAGAAAATTAATTAGCCAAAATGGCTTTTTTTTCAATAATATTTTTTGGTGGTGTGCATGAAGCCATTTGTTGATTAGAATTGCTTATTTATTTGCAGACTGACCTCATTTACTCTCTGCAACTGTTGTGATGTGTAGTTGGCATGATCTTTAGCAAGGTCTGCTTTTAACTGCTGCACATTCCTAGGCGTGGTGCTGTATCCTAAAATCTGACCAGCAGATAGGCCTTGCAAGGACATGCCACAACTAGCTGCGTATAAGCCACTGTCCTTTTGCAGTGCAGATGTTTTTTGTGACCTGTTATGTAGGTAAAAGTAATTTGCTTC
>NW_028301558.1:10497500-10530000 GCF_042242905.1 Orbicella faveolata | reverse complement strand
AGATAGAACGCTAGTAGATTCATACTGAATGATAATAAATGTGTAACACTAAGCTTGCAAAATTTTGATATCAACTTGTTAGATATGTTATCATTTTTGCCCCACTGCGTCGCATGGGACACGGTTTGACTTTTTCCTTCATTTGAGTTAATAACGGGATTAAAATTTCCAATAGTTTTGAATCAATTGTAACTTAAAGTGTTTTCGTCATTTCAGGAATATCATGCCTTTCGCTGCCGCGCCTGCCAGCCAATGTGTCCCAGGTAACTGAAGTGAAGTCATTCCCAGCTATTCTCAATACCTCATCCATGTAATATTCATACTTTTCACATTTCTCCTTTCTGTTAGGTCGGGTAAAGTCAAGGCTCTTATGCGAGAAGCAGCCCAACTTAAAAGTAATCTTCCGATTCATCCAAATGCTTCCATCCTCGTTCGTCAGGTGAGAGCGTTTCTGTATCATCTTTTCCGTAATTGAGTGTTTTCCCAGTTTTAGTGGCAGTTCAAACAATGTTAGTAACTCGCGAATAGGCCTTTACTGCAGGTCACAGTTGTTCAAAGGGATGGATAACACTATCGTTAGAATAAATTACTATCTAGTATAGAGCGGTTTTCAATCGAGTGTCGAGAGTAATGAGGCAATTACTTTGGTTTTGGTTTTGGTTTTACTACGCGGTTTGAGATTCGCAGAGTAGTCTGATTGGTAAGTAATTGGTTTGGTTTTGGTTTTACTATGGTTTGAGATTGACGAAGTAGTCTAATTGGTAAGTTATTGGGTTGGTTTTGGTTTTACGACACTCTAAAAGCGTTCAATTTGGAAGTTTGTTTGGTAAATACTTACCTATTGGAGGGTAATTAATCCAGTGAATAGTGTTATTCACCCTACAGACAACGGGGACCGAGTTCATTATACCACATAATCCTCACAAGTTTTGTGGGTACCTTGTTCAGGCAATCAAAAGGCTTGCAGACTCGCCGTTGTATACTCAGGGTTGTCATACAAATTGTCGGCCCGGTCTTCACTCGTTATAATGCGACACTTGTTACATACGAAAAAAAACTTTCCCTCATTTTCAATAAAATCTCAACAAATAATAAAGGTTACCAATCGTCAACAGGACCGTGTGCGTGTTATCTGGGTGAGTGTGCTGATTTGCCGATTTTGTTTTATTGTCCATGCAGGATGAAAACCGTATGGACTTTGTCCGTGCGCTTATTACCGGCACGGTCGATACGCCGTACAGTCGGGGCTGCTTCGTGTTCGATGTGTACTTTCCGTCCTCGTATCCTGTTGATCCACCAATGGTGAAAATTATCACCACCGGTAATGGCACTGTGAGGTAAGATACGGCGATTTATTTATGGTAACGTCAGCAACAATAAACCTGTTTTTTTTTTTCTTGTGCCATCTGCGTCTGTGATGATTGGCCAGTCATTAAAAAAAACCCAACTCCGACGCATTTTCAGATTATCGATTTTACTTTGACATATCTTGCGCGGCATTATTCTTCGCCTATTTTCATTCAATTTGTGACGTGGGGAGAAGACATAGACGTCCCTACCCTGATTTGTCCGCACCAAAATTGCGGGCTGTTTATCTTTGAGTCATCCGTTTTAAAGTGACAGTTCTCTTATCTTCTTGATATTGGGAAGTTTTGAAGTACTATTTCAAAGAAGCCAGGTTTCATATACGCATAAATTGTGATACTAGGTGTATTTTTAACACTTAACTTATCTGATTGTGTTTTCAGTGCTAAAGCTGTTTTTTAAGTCACAATGTTCACCAATTAACTCTTTTCCAGGTTCAACCCGAATCTTTATGCAGACGGAAAGGTAATCTTCACTTCTTTTTGGGTTGGTCTATTGCAGTTTGTCTGGCGCATTTCTGTCGTGTGATGAGTTAAACACCCCCCTGCAGTGGTAACATACCTGTTTATATTCTCAGGTTTGCTTGAGTTTGCTGGGGACCTTCCACGGTAGAGAAGCTAGTGAAAAATGGGATCCGAAGAAGTCTTCGCTTTACCAGGTTTGTGTTTGGTAGAATTACGGTATTACGGGATACCTGTGGCTAAACGCGTTCTTGTTTTTATATCAACAGGTTTTGTTGTCCATTCAAGGCATGATGTTCACTCCGGATCCTTGTTTTAACGAGCCTGGTTACGAGGGTATTAAAGGAACAGACGAAGGAGATGTGAGTAGTATCTTGTGTAAATCTTCGGAAGGAAGCAGTTCGTGTCATACTTTTGCTTATAACATATGGCAACTCAAGATAAGTGGCCGGATCACTCATCGGTACAGTAAAGATATGTTAACAGGGATTGAATCGAGCGGTAGCACTCACCCTATGCACTCACCAGTTAGTTGCGGTAAACTTGTTCGTCTTCTAAACCACGTTTGTCATTGAATCTCTAATTGTGCACTTCTGCTGCTGTTTTATGGTTATTTACATTTATTGTTGCTTGTTGTTTCGTTCAAAGAGGTACGCGTTTATCCCTTGTGAACAGCAAACCTTGTTTAAACTTATTTGCCTTTGTTTTTTTCCACAGACTCTGTGCAAGGAATACAACGCAACAATCAAACTGCATACGATACGTCACGCCATGGTTGGACAGCTACGCGAACCAACACCGGGTTAGTTTGCTTGCTTTTTAACCAAGCCTTTTGTCTTCCGAATCTAGAGGCTCACCAGCCGGCGATAAACTTCGGTTACCACACTACTCAGCGAGTAATAACAGAAGTGGCATTTCTGAGGCCTAAAATACTTCACGCACGAGAAACTCCTCGTTTCAATTTGCCTGGGAGATTAAGGGCGGGGGGGGGGGGGGGAGGTGGGGAACCGTTATTTTTTTCAAACGAAGTAGTGTTTTAGCTTTGTTATCTGACTTAACAGCATTTTTTCTAACTCTCTTCAGGGTTTGAAGAAGCAATCCGAGCTCATTTCCGTCTTCAAAGGGAGGCTGTTTTAAAACAGTGTGCTGAGTGGCTCACAGAGTGCGCAGACGCAGAAGAGGAAAGACGCATGCGTAAAGCTGTCGATACCCTGAAAAGTGAACTCGACAAATTGTAGAGAAGAGAAGAAATGCTATGAAATTCAAAGGCGCGTCATGTGATTTTTGGGCTTTCCAAGGTCGATAAACATCACGGTAAATAATATTGTTCCAGTTTTGGGGTAGAAACTGCCATCCAAAACTGTTCCGACTTTCGTAACGGTGCTGTTTGGTCTACTCCATTGGTATTTACATTGACTGACTTCCTTGGTTATTATTTATGCAAATACCGCAGGAATTTGAAAACGGAGGTTTCACTCTGAAAACGCACCGAATGTTTCCCGTCCATTCTACGCTAGAGGAATTTAAAAACGAAGCAGTCGTCGATAATTTTGGATTTGTGACGTTCTCGAAAAGCTCCGTTTAGAAAATGTCTTCCGCCCACACGAAAACGAAAAGCCGGCGTTTTCAGTTTCCTCTAGTTTGAAGAGCGTTTTTAAAAAGCTCCGTTTTCGTGACAGATTTGTGTGGACGGTAGGTCTAAACGTAGAAATAAAACTGCGTTTTCAAATTAGTAGTGCGGACTGGGCCTTAGTCTCCACTCTGGTGACCGGCCAGTAAATGGTAAACCGACAATCATTCTGGTCGGGGGTAGGGGTGGGGTAGCATTGATCCCACCCACTTCAATAATGCTATGGAAACAAACTAAGCGCCTACTAATTTACATTTTCTTTTTTGAAATCTGTTTCACTAGAAATACTAACGAGGCTTATGGTGGTGTAAATATTTTAACTCAGATACAGTTTGTTTTGAAATACGTTTTGCTGCTTAAAAAGCACCATTGGGATGAGATGATTACTATGTTTAGGCAGATGTTAATGTTTGTAAAAAAAGGCCAGTAATCTTGAATAAAATTTGGTTTGGTGGAATTACGTGCTTTTTTTTTCTGACTCGACGAACAACATTTTCTTGCAACCCGTGCGCGCTTTAAACCTGAGAGGAGCTTTCGTAACCATATTAAAAGGAGTTATTTCACCTGCTCCGAGGCTCTAAAATAGACAGACATTGGTTGACCGACCACATATATTAATGTCTTACAAGCAGTAACATTTTGTAGCAGTGCATGAAGCCGTTGTGGACGACTCGTGCCGGATTAACAATGAAGCGCGAAAATAATGATACATTTTGAGTCCGTTGTCATCGTTGTGCCTGTTGCTATTTAACAATTAGATTATTCGCTCTCAATTTCTATGAGGCGATAGCTGATTCGGCCTACGGCCTCATCAACTATCACCTCATGGAAATTGAGAGCGAATAATCTAATTGTTTTAGTAGAATTCTAACTTAAATTATCGCAAATAATGGTTTCCAAATATTTTTCGACGCATTATTGAACTTTACGCTTTAACAAAATCGCACGTATTGAATCATCCTTGGTAAATTTGCAGTTGTTTACGCGCGCGCACCGGTTTTTCAATAATTTCAAGTTTTTAAAGTCAAGAATACGTTTATCTCCTTTTTTTAGTCTTCTCAGGAATTTAATTACCATTTACATCTAAACTTTCTTCCAAAACTTCGGAAAAACGATAAAAACGTATTTCATGGACGACCGACAGCTACTGCATTCTAATGGCTGATAGTATACGAGTAGCTCAGCCAATCAGATTGCAGCATTTGCATTAGTATACTAGTAGGATTCTACCGTTTATTAATGTCCTGTCAAGCTAAAATCTCTGGTTATATCGAGAGATAGAAACATCTACACTGACAGCAAGTCCTTTCGTATTTATAAAACCTAATCTTCCCGGAATACGTTAATGATATCTTGACAAGGTAAGGCTCGTCCTTGGTTTGTTAACCATGATTTCAGATAGCAATGCTGTTTGGAACACGCTCAGGAAGAAGATACGGATAAGGCACCACAAGTCTGGCGTTCCGGTTTTTGATCTCTGCAGAGATTCCTTTAAGTTTCTCCTGGAAGCCCGATATGGCGTTCTTGGCGGCTTCGTCAATGAACAGTTCTTCAGGGTAATCGCCGATGAATTTCTGTGAATGAAAGTGAAATGCGTTTATGGTCAAGGCTAGGTGCACCCTCTACAAGAAGATTATCGACACCCAGAAAACACTTTCACAGCATGGTTGTTCATTGGAAAAAAGCGATACTCTCCCGGAGGAGGGTACTCTGGGAATCTTTGGGTAGGAGTGTGTTGCTGGGACACTGAAATCCTCACCCTATACTAGACCATAAGCAGCTTGATTTCGCAACCCTATTCTAGACTAGGCAACAAAAACCCCTACCCTATCCCAGACTAGCTATTTCCCATGCAGAAACTTTATCACTATCGATCGTGGTGCAACAGACGTTAACTGAATCAATATCTTAAAAGTTACTTTCGAGTTTCAATTTCTATTATAGAACCCCGGGTAAAGAACCTGTTCCGGACTAAATTATTGATACACTTGCCACGTTTCCGTAAATTATGTCCTATTCTAGATCAGAACCGTCTGATTTCTATACCTTATCCCAGACTAAACTGCCTGATAACCATACCCTTCACAGCCGCACATACGTCACACATAGTTTATATATGGGAGTACCTCCCTGGAGATGCACTTGTTAAACAAACTTAAAGCTTTTTGGACAATGCTAAACCAGGTTTACGTGAGTTAGCTTCGTGCCATAGCTATAACACAGAACATGTTTCGGTTAACCAATCAGAGGCAACTACCTTTGTTATCAGTGGAGACAAATTTGGGATAAAAATTCTTTACCTCGACCACTAAGAATAGTCCCTGAACGATATATCAATATTCCAACATGGCTCCGAGGCATTCGAGACAAAATTGCAGATTTTTCAAGTTTATTTTGTCTCTCAATTCCCAAAAGAGACATGGATACAAAGAAAACACCACCAAATGTAGAAATTTGTCCTGAAGACCTCGGAGCCGTGCTAGAATATGTAGCCTATTAACAAATTTTTCCCCATGTGGAAAGTGAAAGGCTCCATTGATGCCTGATATGTTTGCACCCGAATATTTCTTCATGTGTGCGACACGGAACGTACCTCGTCAGAGAAGATACGTGTCAGATCGTACACCGTAGCGATGGTGACCGCCGACTGGTGCTTGGTAGCCAGGCATTTCATAAGGTCTGCAATTCCCACAATGCCCTTCTTCTTCGGTGGTGGTTGGCGCATGAGTGCGGGAGAATTTGGCGGGAAACCGTACACATCCATCTGGGAGAAGTTAACCGCTGCGTGTTGACAGGCGCAGGTGAAAATGATGGCGGTGAGAAAGTCGTTAAGCTGGACGCAGCTCGTGAAGGATGTAGGGACGCCGTGGTTTGTATGGCCTGGTGCGTCGGGGTATCCGTTGTCATGTAAGTCGCGAACCCAGTTCTGCAGTTCGTAATCCTAACACGACAGCGTACACATCAGTTAAGTCATTTGCAACGAGAAAAATCTAGATTAACAATGAGTGAGTTAAAAGTCACGTCATAGTACAGTGAAACCTCGATTTAACGAAGTTGCTGGGGACCGGCCAAATTTGTTCGTTAAATCGAGGGTTCGTTATATCGAAAAACTTGATATAACGAATTTGAGGGGAAACAACCAAAGTGTTCGTTATATCGAGGTCATAGTTGATGATTGATTGGTAACACAGGTGACTTCTGTCACGCAATTTAATGAAATTTTCGTCACCCAGAAGTGCCGCGTTTTGAGATACAATTCATTTAGCATGGTGGCTTTCAGTATCAATTATTTTCACTTTGAGTACTTTTTTCACTTCACGTGCAGCTTTTGTTTACAAAAGAACGACACTTTCAGAGTAGCGATTTAAAAATGTTGCAACATAGAGGTTCAGTACAGAAAATTGTCTATGTAAACAAGGAAACGGGCTTCGAATTCGTTTTAACACAAGAAGCCATCGAAAGTGAAGAAGTTAAAAGAACTAATAAGAGACAAAGAAGATAGAGCAGAAGTTAATTGATGTCGAAATACTATAGCGCCAATGTCTATGACATAATAAGTCGTTGACTGAAAGGTTGCTGTCTCTTTACCATAAGGATTAAAGGATTTGTTGACTGTTGGTGTGTTCAGCGTTTATCTTTTGTCGCGTGTTGACATTGTAATTCGTTATATCGAGGTAGATTTTACGTTTGGGCTTCCGGATTATGTTCGTTATATCAAAGAATTCGTTATATCGGGGTTCGTTATATCGAGATTCTATTCCATACATTTTACTGTAACTTTGGCCGGGACATAGAATATCGTTCGTTATATCGAGGACTTCGTTAAACAGAGGTTCGTTACATGGAGGTTCCACTGTATTTAATCGAGAGAAGATCAAGGTAGCCGGAGGAACTGGGTACCATGTCTAAATATACCTCAAGAGGGATCTCCTTCGGTATAAGGCTTACATGGCGGACTCATGCACTCTCTTACCTTGATCTTCTCTTGATTTAACTCTTGTCATGCCATACCATTTAAAGGACTGGTGTCACGAAAATTACATATGTACAGTAACGATACGTAATCTTGAAAAACTTGGTCACTTTTTGCGAGGTTATTGTTGAGAGAAATCGATGGTTTTTATAGCCTTTCCTCAGAAAAATGATGATCCCGTAAAGATACCCAACCCTCGAAACGTCTACTTTACAAATTTGAAAAGCAAATTATTGAATTGTAGTTTAACCTGGTAAAACGTTGCGTTGATAATAAAAACTAAGTCCGTGACTAAGACTAAGAGGTCCTTTGGGTCCTCTCATCTAAACATACTTATCGACCAATGAGCGCGCGCGTAGTAACTCAGTTATTTTATTTATAAAAGTGAATAGTTGGAGTACAGTACCTTCTTCACGTCATCATCGGAGTGATAGTAAACGGACAAGATCTCTTTGACAAATTCCTCGATGGCCGCCCAATGTTTTAACGCGTCCTCGCGATAATGAAAGTTTGGCAGCTTCTTTGCATCATCAACTCCTCTTTCCTTCAACATCTGTGGCAGATTGTATGAGTGCCATGTGCTGAAGTTCTTGTAGTATTTCTTCATCAGAGTTACATGTCCTGGCGAAAGAGATGTAAACAAATATGGAAATGGCTCTCCACAGACAACAACAGCGCCATACCAATTGAGGAGCTTTGAATTCTTACGTTACTTACTAGGCAATCATGACGACAGAAGCGTTGAGACACTTCATAGAAAAATTGAGCGTCTTGGAAGCATTTTGCACTCCCCCTACACCCCCCTACACCCCCCTACAATATTGATATTTCTGTTCGTAAGACTGCACAGACCACAGCACCTACACAATATTGAATTGGGAGAGGGGGAGGGGGGGTTGGGGGAGGCGTTTGGGAATCATAGAATTATCTCTAGATGCATATGAAAAAGATTAAGGAGTTGAATATCGTTAACTATTTTTATTCAAGGGTTTCTCAATCAATTTTATCGCCCATTGTAGCTTGAGTGAAGAATACTTGAAACACAAATGGTTTAGATTGAAAACGAAATGAGTTATTTCCCCTGATTGATGAAAATGACCATTCTATTCGATATAAAACTTTCTCTTCTCGTCGAGCGAAAAACGAAATGACATGTAAATCGTTTTATTTGTATGCTTGGTGGCATTTACGAAAGAGAGCTTTCGACATATCGGGCAGGACAACTGTCCCTTTGACATAAATGATTAATAAAAATGTTACCTCCACCGCCGACAGTCAAAGTGTTGTCAGCCACTCCACCTTCTGCAATCAGCACATCTCTGCCAAGAGTGTTGATGGCGAGGACACCCCGGATGTGAGGAGACAACAGCTTATACAGGGGATGGAGTGTGGGCAGCTGTCTGTAGCTAGCAACAGCAATGGGTTCCATGAAGAGATGGGTTCGCAGAAGATGAGTGACCATCTGTTAAAATGGAAAAAAATTGTAATATTGGGTCGCGGATGTGATTTGTTTCTGGCCTGTGAAAGCTCCGCCGAAGTCTTTTGCAGGCCATTTTCTCTACGGTTTCGTTACGTTCGAAGTTCATTAGTCATGATCATTGTCTGGTCACGTTATTTACCCAACCCAACGAGAAACCTTACAGCTGATCCAGAGAAAAATTATCTGTTCTTTCTATACAGCAAGGTTTCTTTTGTGTGCGTTGGCAACACGACATTGTACGGCGAAAACCGCACAAGTAGCTCTTTTTACAGGGCGACGCAACAGGTCCATACTTTGGCACTAGAAAAATACTCGTTGTACAATGGAAGGAAAGAAAGTAAAAAGAAAGTACTGAAGTAATCATTGAATACAACCGTAATGATGGTCGGCCTGAATTTTCGACTTCCAGCGAGGCCGCAAAATACGCGTGGGAGGAACGAAAGCACTAATGATTGTTAGCCTATCACTGCCTTGCATAAGGTGGCTGCGCCCGCAGTACGAGCAGCAGTTAAAACCGAGCTGTCCTACCGAAACGACACGATAATTTTCATATTTCGAGCTGATACCAGATACCAATAATGGCGAATGCAAGGTTACTTGGAGAAACGATCCCAGACAACCTAGCGCTCTAGGCTAGTGCCCAGTCTACCGCTCAGCGTGGCGCCTTATTGTTACCTGATGAAACTGAGTGTCAGAGTTACGTAACCAAAGCTTGGCACAGATCCAGTCTATCTCGATATCATTTGGTGTCCATATCGGGTTTTCATGGTGAGGATCCTGATGGAACTGGATTGCTATCGGCATCAGATCTCCGTTGCCTTTGACATAAAACAGTCCCAGGCTTGCGCACATGTACCTCCTTTCCAGGTCCTCTCGGTATTGCCCGTACTGCCGAATGTCTTCCAAGATTTTATAATCCACCATGTAAATACGGCCATCCTATACATAACAAACAAAAGCCAGTTGTGATCTAATGAAGCTACAAAATACCAACTCTCGATATTTTTGAAAGGGCATGGTAAGATTGACTGTCCCTGCGAATGTGAGCCCGAAGTATTGAAAGCGACGTCTCCTTAAAAAAACACACAGTTAAACATTTTGCTTATTATTAAGAGTTTCAAGCTGTTTAAAAGTTAGGGGTTAATGACACCCACTCTTTACAAATCAAACGTCAATTGGATAAAATGTAAATAATGAGGTCAGGAACGATATGCCTAATTGAAATTGTCGAATAGCTTGTCGTAACGCTGCGGGTTATTGCCAAAAATACTAAAAATATTTGCTCAATTAGGGTCTATCTCTATAGGTCCAATGGGGGATCCAGCGTAACATTTTCTAGCTTATGACATTTAGTGTTGTGCAATATAGCTGTGCGTCTGACGTTTTACTTGACAGCGGTTAATCCTCACTTTTAGTTTGTTCCGGATTCTGGTGCAATAAAAAATGACTAAGTAACGCATAGCTTTCCATGCTTTTACATCAAAATCCTCTATACGTTTCCAAAACTGATCAATGCAAACCTACCGCCATGGCGCTCTCCAAAGTGTCTCCGCTGTCCAACAGGTTTCCGACTAACTCTTGTGTCACAGGAAAATGAGGTGGCAGCTTTGTACATCTCTTCAATGAATCCGGATTGCAGCCGTTTAGAAACTGGGAACCACAAAAGCGATCCTCTTTCCAGTATTCCGCTGCCTGGGGTACGTCTCCAACGAAGCTAGTGAATGCCTAAATTATGTAGAACATCAAAAATAAAACTTCCTCTTGACAGCTGAGCAGAAAAAAATTAATATCTATAGAATAATCACACCAAGAATATATCTAGAATCGAAAAATATCAATTGTGACTAAATGACACACGGCAGTTTGAAATTGTTCGGAAGGGATATCTTCGTGCGGAACTTTTCTACAGCAACAACATCAAAGAAACGTGGGCACGAGTTTGATCAACTGATCTCTACTGCATTTCATTTTCTAAGTAGGCAACAGAGTAAGAGATTATTGGATACAATGTTCAAGGTTACCTTAAAGTACTATTAAATCTGTGGACCACCTTAAGTTTTTGTTAGGGTTTCGTCAATGTCAGTATGCCGAGAGATTTCAGTTGTTGTTGTTCAAGTAGAGGAAGGACAGCCACTAACTTATAACGTCTTGCTTGTCGCCTTGGAAACATACCAGTTGCTTAGCAACCTCCGTGCCGAGAACTAAAGCAGAGATTCAATCAACGTGTCCTCCCTGTCTAACCCTTACGTCATTAAGATCATGGGTTCGTCATATCTAAAGGGTCCGTTATTTCCACATCTAGAAGTCAGGATATCACGTGGTTTGTTATATAGAGTTCCCACCCAGAGTACCTTGCGGTAGTCGTCAAAGTCGTCCCATTGATCAAACAGATTGAACAGTTTCACGAGACCAAGATTGATGAGCGCCTTGTTCCTGGCACGGTGCAGATCACAGGCGGCCTTATCGGTAAACTGAACATCCCTTGGGAGATTGTCCACGCCTGATGCTTTGACGTAACCTGGGAGATCCGAGTACACTTCATCGTGTCCCCACTCGTACAAGGCCCTCCTCTCCTTAAGCTCCGCCTCCCGCCGGCTTTTCACTGCTGGATGTTGTTCATCTGTTGGCAGCTTGGCTGGAATGGAAACAACAATCAACCAAATTCTCAGTCAAATTTCTAAATCAAGACCTCCGGAAAAAAGAATCCTGCTGCCAAACGTCATATGCATAAATCTTTCTGAATTTATGGCCTTCTGAATAGTCTGAAAATAAGCATATTGGTTTACGGTTCCATTTACTTTTTAAAGCACGGTGAAATATTTCTTCCGATAGCGAGTCTCTACTGTAATTGTTTTGCATCGTTAAGACTTACGACGTCTTTCATCTTGCTTTTATTCTAAACCAAGATAGATTAAGATACTATGAGTTGTCTAAACGACCCTGAACACATGAAGCATTGAGAAAAGATGTTTCCCGACTAAGCAGTTTGTCAATCTTGGTTGTGCAGTGACCACGGTAAATTTATTATCAGCAGCTCCTTGCACGAATCACCTTACGCTACTTATGCCACTTATGGTAAATTACTGCGTGAGTTTTGCTGTACATCGGCGGGTGAAGATTTTATTTGAAATCCAATGAAGGCAAATTCTAATTCTAAATCACTTAAAAGAAAATCTTACAATGTTATACCATTGTACCTTTGCCCTCGAAGATGATAGCCTCACTTTGTACCCAACGGTTGCATGGGAAATCGTACGTGGCGTTTTTTGTTTTGTCCGTGATCGTCACTCGGTTAACGAACCAATCACTGTACAACATGCCGCCATCATTCTTCAAGGTAATCATCAAAAGCTCGCCAACATCTTTGGCGGTCACGTGATACTCATCCGTCTGTCCTGCTTCGAAGTCGTTGTGGAACCATTTGTCCAAGGACAACGCGTCAGTTTCACCATTGGTACCTTGATAAAGAGACAGTTTGTAAAGGTAACCAAAATGATTTCGAGTGCAATTTGACAAAAAATAAAAAAATAAAAAAATAAGCACAAGTAATTTTTTTTATAGGCTAATCCCAAGCCCGTAGGGCGAGTGCAATTTGTAGTGCTTGAAAAATTTACAAGTGCTTATTTATTCCAAATTATTACTTGGTAATAATATGCATCTTGATAATGATGTTGGATTCAGTTTCAACTTTCTGCACTGTTTGGGATAATTGTCGTGCTCTCAGCCATTCAGCGTGCTGACATTTGTACATGTATTTTATTACAGTGGAAACACTGATCTCACCGGTTTAACTTATCTGTAGACGTCTAAAAAGTAACGTTGTAGGCTCTCTGACATTTTGAGGTGACCCAATACCGTGGCCTAACAACATGATCTAACAACGCCAAGATTTCTCGTCAAATATATTTTTATCAACTCCTCTGTTGGTCCGCTTTGCGGTAAGTTTTTACGTGACGTTCAATGCTCTAAGAAACATTTTATACTCAGAAAAAAAAACAGGCGTCTATTTCAAAGCACTATTGTAGGGCTATCATCACTGATGTGAAATATTCTCTCATAAATCTCAACCCTCATAAGCGGTTGTCGAGTTTAGTTTTCCCTGTGGCTCCCTGGGCTTTGCATTACTTTTTGTTTCCACCACTGTGGAGTCTGCTCCTCGCTCCTGCCCAGGTGAGGAGCGCGGGCTCATTTCCCGAGCAGCCGTGGTCGTCAAGCCGGTAAGTTTTTGATGAGTTACCTTTGATAATAAGAGATACCGATGCATCCGTCCCAGCTCCCTTTCGGATTCCTGTGATAACAGTAATCAGGTATTCTGACGTCATCTTTTCGTCACCTAAAAGGGAGCGTGCGGTTGAATGCTAACAATCTTCATAAAATTAGTAAAAAAAAGCTGCTTTACAATGTTCTGTGTATAATGTAGATAAATAACTAAATTATTATGCTAACGAAAGAAACTAGCTTTGTTGAACTGTTTTCTTTCCAATGTTTTGAAATCGTTGTTTAAAAATTCGGGGTCCGGATATTTTGAACAAATGTACTTGAAATGCCGCTGGACAAACAAAACCCTTTCATATTGGTTCCTTCGAAGTCGCATGATCTCCTGCAATAATACTGTTTCAGACATCTATGGCGACGTATGTTGACTGAATGCCGGCCACTGTTGCAAAGGGATCTAGGTATGTTTTGCCATGCTGTAACGCAAATCGTTTAATGATTACCCCTTGCTTCAGAAACTAATAATTTTTGTTTGTATAGTGTTTGTATTTTTTGTCATTTCCTTTGAATCTCAATGTTCCCCGGCTCTGCATAAGTAAACAAAGATATTCTCGGGAACCAAGATTAACTGTTTTCCGTTGGAACAATCATCAAGCATTTTTCAAACTGACTCAACTTAGACAAAAGTAAATTATAACACCAGTAGAATATGGTACACGCGTTTGTAAGTGTTATTAAATTTGATGCAAATTCTTGTAAAACGCTGTAATAATACTTGTCGAAGTCATGTTAACCAAGACTGATTTCACTTGCTCCACGAAAGACATTAATGTAAGATTTAAGAGTCCGGAATTCTTCCAATTCGGACGCTGGCCTATTTGGTAGTATCAGTAACTTTTGCTTTCCAGTCAAACCAGAAAGCTACTTTTAAACACACTTTCCTGTTGTATTTTGACCACTTGGGACAATTAGACGAATCAAACGTTTTTGAAAACACTTTTCTGTTAATATTGTTTGTGATCCGCAGTGGTGCTTTAGTTCTACCGCCATGATATTAACCCTCGTTACTTTTAACTTTGTAATGACTTTCTTGCATCGCTATCGAAATTTGAGAATCTTGCTGAAACAAGTTGGTTCCCTGTAAAATTAAGCATTACTTCGTTATGCACAACGGTAAAATTACAATGCTAAATTCGCAAATTCTCAGAAATATGACCACAGTGGTATCTTTTTGTATAAGTCTCAGTATTTTTTACTTAAGTTCACAAAATTAATATTGGTGTCATGTGAGAAAAAAAAAAAAAAAAAGAAAACAATTAAAACGATCTTACTCGTTTATCCAGACTCATTTTGGATGGACATCTCCAATTGCCTAGCCACCATTGTGAGCAAGCTTCGATCGTTGAACCACTTCATCATATATGATTATTGAATTCAAATCGCAAAGACATTTTTAAACAAACCTGCCAAGTTCACATGCATCATGCCTTGAAGTTTGCGCCTTATGAAGTCGAAGCATTCTAAACAGTCTTTCAGCCGAGAAGATGATGCCATAAAATTAGCTACCTCTTTGTTACCTCTATTTATGTTTTGCTAATGAATTTACCCTTAAAATCGCTCTTTAAGGTCTTGGGGCGTTTATTAAGATTTTATAATTAAGAGCCAATAGTCGTCGACCCGTTGCAATTATCAATGCACTGAGAACAACAACCTGGGACGAGCTTGAGGCAGTGGCCATAATTAAGTTTTCTTTAATTTTCTAACGCAGGTGTAATATTGTTTCGACAACAACTCGCCATGGACCTTACTCCTTCCTTGAGGTTATAAAAAAGCAACGTTATGATCGATCGTAAGTGCAGCAGGTGTCGTGCATATAGACATTACTGCGTAAAAAGCTCCGGCAATGTTGTCCCCGTCTTCGTATCGGTAATAATTGGGAACTTCCGTGACACAAAACTCATGGTTTTTCTTGGCGCCAGTCACTTGATTATGTGTTTTTTATTTTTAACAAGGGAGCCCACTCATGCACCCGGAGCAGGTTACAGTAGGACCCCGCAGCGTTTTTCTCTGGTCAAAACGGTGGTAAGTTTATGATCTTTATTATTAAAAACTGGATCATTAGATAATGCAATTCTCGAGTTTTCATTGGCTTAGCCATCATGGGTTATGAGCAATTATATCATGCTCTACAAATATGGTAAGCGCACGCATGAGTTATTGGGGCGTTTTTACTTTTATATTATTTTAATTTTCTATGTTTTAAGGGCGTTTTTAATAAAACAGTTATTCCACTCGCGCTTGTTGGATATGAGATGATTATACTCCACTCAGCGCGACGCGCCTCGTTGACCATCCACCATCTCTTATCCAATACGTGCTCGTAGAATAATTGTTAAATAGTTTCAGAACAATAGTATACGCGCCTCGTTGGCTATTTAACGAATCGAATGTGGTTTAGCGTTGTCTGTTCTCTTATCGACAACGATATGCCTCATCACAGTGGTCAAAATGTTGTGCCCACGAGGCGCAGCCGAGTGAGTCCACGACAACTTTTGACTACTCTGATGACGTATATCGTTGTCGATAAGAGTACAGACAACGCTAAACCACATTCGATTTGTTTTTTACCATAATATCAACGTTAATGAAAATGTTTTTTCAGAGCGTGACCACCTAGAGCGTGACCAAGAGCGTGACATATTGACGCGAGCAGCGTTGTCTGGACTCTTATCGACAACGGCAAATTAGCCAATCAGATTGCGAGATGTGGTAAAACTTTCATCTCATATCCAGTTAGTGGCGCGAGTGGAATAACTGTTTGTCAAAAACGCTCCCCAAATATAGAAAACTAAATTACGCGCACGTTTACCACGTGTAGAGCGTGGTTGTAATATTGCTCGTATACCATGATGGCTAAGCCAATGAAAACTCTTGAATTGCATAATCCAATGATCAAGTTTTTAACTGTAATTATCTTAATGGAGCTACGTCACGACCCGCGCATGTGCGAGATTTCATTCCGTTCTCATCGAGAGACAATTTTTTCCATTGACGCAGATACCTTTGGCTAATAGCTCTACTTTTAATTCTTCTTTAAAATATTCCAAGATGTTTTATCTTCTTATTACTGTTTGCTTAAGTTTTTAACGATCACATGAAACACTTGAACACTACAAACAATAATAATGATTGGGGCGCTTGTAATTTTAATGACGTTTTTTTTAATATCTACCCATACGACCCTACTTCAAAATTTCATGAATTAAAAATGGTCTCAGATTCAACATTCATGCGAAAAGAAAAAAAATACAGCGAGAGATTTTAAGATGTTTTTGAGCGACTTATTTTACTTTAAAGTGCACCTAACCCCAAACTTTTTTTTCGCTAAAACGAATCTACATGTTATTCGAAATACTTCTGCGAAAAAATTTTTGGATTCGATTAAATCCTCGATTTTCTGTGCTCCGACGAAATCGCGAAAATAGCCCCAAAATACCGCCATTTTGTTTCACGACCGAGTTTGAGGAGAATGGGTCCAGCGGCTGTTGTGACGTCTACCCAGGAAGATCGAATAACTCACGTCCTCTCATTTCCATGGTGCAATACACATTCGAAAAGTGCGCAGATATGCCTTCCAGAAGTGCTATCGGCTGTTGCAGCAATATCCCAGATCTAAAAAAAGATATACTGTACAATTTACTAGCGGTGATCGGTCAATGGTACAATAAAGACATAACGATGGTTGATTTTGTCGAACCGAAACACGCGAACTGAGTCTGTGAGAACCATTGAAGAACTCTCACTGGAATTTGTTCCGCAGACTTTCAAACGCTATTTTCAAAATTTTCTGCTCAAAGCCAACCAGCAATTTGTCGAAATACTATCGACAACCTATATCTTCCAGTCCCGCAGTATTTATAACATAGCCGGCAAAGTTGTGTGATCAATCAAGAGGACGTTACGACCAAATATACTGATGTGTAAATAGGTCGCAACTGTACGCCGCCAACCAGCACTTATTTCTCTTTGGATTTAGATTAAAGTCGAAGATTAATCCTTTACATGATAACAAAATTGTTACACTCACAGAGTTTTTCGAAGGTTTGGAAATCAGTAGTGCGACAAACATTCTATACATTAGTGTCGAAAATATGACCGTGTAACATTACCCGCGGACCGCTTAGGGAACGCATCCTTTTCGCTTATCCGACGAATTTCACTGCAAACTTTGAAAAAGATTTACACTGATTATTTGGAGTTACGACTTAAAACGTGTGGCAATGTGAAATAGGTAATTGTATGAAATGTTTCCTTCCGCCTTGCTTCCCGCAGCTTCAAAAATACAGGTCCAGACAATTCTACGATTTTCAATCGATCGAAGCCAGTGTTTTGGAAACCATCTAGTCTCGAAGACTGCAACACTTACGTCGCTCTTATAAACATGAAGCATCCCAGAAAGTAAAACACAAACTGGATTTAATAGAACCACCATACCTTGACAAAATACATTCTCGCTACGGACAAATGTAAACAGGTTATAAACACGCGTGGGAGTCTTGTGTTTAGGTGACGAAATTACCATCCAAAGCAGTCCTTGAGTTTTCTTCCCTGCTTTTCGTTTGCCTGCTCCTTCGTATCTAGCTTTCCATTCTTAATATACAGGCAGCTCGTCCGCAAAGAAGTCTTCCCCGTCGTCGCTTGAAATATTGCAAATTGTTCTCAAAGCTCTAAGCAGTGAGTTCAAAGTTGCCGAACGTGCTCGATCGAAGTTTATTTCGGTGTCTTCCGAATCGAAACCTAACTCTGACTCCAGTGACGAAAAACAAATGATTTTGAAACAAAAATTGGATGTCTTAGTCCCAAAATATATTGGAACGATTAGTTTTGTTTCCATTTTCTCGAGCAAATACAGAGAGCTGACTGAGGCGCCATTGTGTTTGGTTCCTGGGCAGACGTCATCAGCAACCGCCGCCCCAGACTCCCTGAAACGCGGTCGTGTAACACTTCAGGCGCGACTTTGAGAGGGCATAGCAAATCGAGGATTCAACCAAATTAAAAATTTTTTTCGCCCAAATGCTTCAAATAACAAGTGGATTCGTTTTAGCGAAAAAATTTTTTGGGGGTTAGGTGCACTTTAACTGGGGAGATCAGCTGATTAATCATTAGTCCATAGGGCCTCCAACACGTGTCTCTTTAAAAAAATCATTAATCCTTGAAAGCGAAAATGTAAATCCTATTCAGTAGCTTGCAAAAATGAAATCTGAGCGGTTTCCACTATGCAGTCAAAGATGAAATTTCAGCCATTCTCGAAGGGCAAGTCACGGTCTTGTTCGGGCGACAAGGTAGATGGCTTGATATCTTCAAGGTATCACATTGTCCTATATCGGAACAGTTTGCCAAGGTAAAAGTGGAGCTGTCTGGATCCATTTTCGAGTGATTTAGTCGGGCTATAAATACTGTGTTCATGGAAAGATTGACTCATTCGAAGAATTCGACAGGATGACCTCTCGCGTGTTTAGTATATTTAAAGGTTAAATTTGTGTGAGTGTTCGTCTGCAAGACCGTTGTGTACGCTCTTTCTTTTTTTATAAGAATACACTTTATATGAACATCGTGGCAAATTTTCAAAATTTGTAAATACATAGAGGATATTACACGGTGGCGAGAAGATATGAATTTTATGTTCGAGTGGCAAGAACAATATCTCACTCGTTCGCTTCGCTCACTCGTGAGATATTGTTCTTGCCACGAGATAATGTTTTGACCTGAACCATTTAAAATTCTTCCTTTCTCCAAACAGCAAAACTAGCCAGTACTGGCCGCGTTTTCGACACTAAATAACATTTCTGTGTTTTATTATATGGAGAAGAGTGTTTTACTGGGAACTAAACCACTCGTAGATTCCATACGCCACTTCATCCGGGACCCGAGTGGCGTATTTTCCGTATGTCACCTTTGTGAGTGTCGTATCGTTCAATGAAGTCACGATTCCCGCCTTTTGCTTTTGTTGAATTGGTTTCTCCATATAATAAAAAGAACATTACACGTTGGCTCGAAGATATGAATTTTATGTTCGAGTGGCAAGAACAATATCTCACGAGTGAGCGAAGCGAACGAGTGAGATATTGTTCTTGCCACTCGAACATAAAATTCATATCTTCTCGCCACCGTGTAATATCCTCTATATATGTGTGTCATATTAGGCTTATTGCACCAAAATTACTTCAAAATTTGTAAATACAACACAGTTATATGTTTTTAACCAAACCGTATAAAATTCAGTCTTTTTCTAAATGGCAAAACTCAGCCAAAAAGTAACAAAACAAAAACAGCACTAGCCGTACGTTTGTTGCTGATAACATTTCTGCAAGAAATTATATGCGTCATATCAGGCTTAAATCCCTACAGGCTGGCTTCAAAATTACTTGAACTCCATCCAGACGACAAATACATTCGAAAACAGATATGTCATGCGCTATAATCTAAGAATAGCTACAAGATATTTTCAGTCTTAAATCGGCAGAAAAATAAGAATATTCAGCCACGGCTGGAAAAGCGATATTCTGATAAAGAAAAGAGTATATAATGTACCGGAAAAAGAGGAGCACTTACCGCAAATGTATGATCTGTGGATTCTTTTATCCTGGAGTTTAATTTTATTGCTGTTTGAAGACTTCCTCTTTGGAATTGATTACCGATTCCGCTCACTTTTGATCACGTACGCGCGTGCTATAGCCGTGACCTCGGTTAACCTCTTCCTCTCTTTCCAGTCACGACATTAAAAATAGCGTGGGCACGAAACATATAAACGGACGGGGGTGCTAGTCGGAAATTTTGAAAAGAACCCTAAGAGGTACCAAGATCCTGTTTTGTGTACGTGGCTTGAATAAGAATTGTGGATTCTTACATAACACACCTTCTCCTGTCATAATTTCTTCGGTTCAGTACCCTAAAAGGTACCGAAAAAACTTCCGCTGTGGACCTTTTGAGGCTGAACCAAAACCGCTTTTCACCCCTAAAAGGTACGACGAACACCCCTGTCATTTCTGTATGGGAGTCCCCTCCTCCCGGACGTCGCAGCCGTCCTCGCTAGCGCAAAAGCTCCTTATTGGTTTATGCTTATACTTGCGTCACAAGCGAGGACCGGGCTTATTAAGCTGGGCATCAAGTTATGATACGCTTCGGAAGCTAGAGTAAACTGAAGAGCCAAAATACACACTCGTTAAAATTAGTATCGTTCTGATCTCGATAAAGGACCAAAACATTTTAAAATCTCACATCACACACTACATTAACGGCTTTACGAGCTTTTTCATTTTGCAATTAGTTCATGGTTAAGCTCAAGAAATAATTTTATTATATTTAGAAATTATATTCAACACAAAAAAAGATACTCTTTTCAAAATCCCAGCCTCGGTTTATTCTTAAAATATTCTTGACATTTTTCAAATTTCAGACTCGACACTCTTAAAAAATTGATCAGATAAAATGTTTCCTGTACGTGTCTGGCCTATAGAAATGCAGAAGGAAGGGACTACATTGAAGGCGATGAAACTGCATGTTGCACGTGACTAGTAAGTTCGATTCGGCTTGGCCCTGTGCCACATAAATTTCTTGTTTCCTGTGAGACCAGTCAAGTCTATCAGGGCTCTCTCAGTTGATCTACATCAAATCATGTCTGCTTTTGTTCTCTCTTTTTTTTTTCAAAATTCTTTCATTTGTTAGTCATTTGCAGTTTCAGAATTTGCTGAACCTGACTTCTGGTCAGGCACAATTAATCATGTACAGCCCTTGTTTTTATTTCAACGTAACGTTCCGCCGCGCTGCTCTGCTGCAAAAAGTTTCTGCCCTATCGTGAGTGAATATTTGGGCAAAGCTTCAAATAGCCTGTGCTGCCTGAAACTGGCAACCGCTGGAGATCACAAAACACTAAATAAGTATGTACGTCTCAAAGCAGGCTCACAGTGTAACACGTCTAGTTGAAAATGCCGTAGTTGCAGTCAGGCATGATAATAGTAAGAATTAAAAATTGTTAACACTGACTAAAAACTTTTTTGTGTAAACGTTTCGGTTAAAAATACTATAACCTTCTTCAGCATAAATGGTGCATGAATGTAAATAAGTGTTTTTTAAGAGCAGCGGGAAAACGTCTCTTGGGATTGCCTAGGACCTAGTAAATGAGCAGTAATCCCGATGGAACTATAAAAATGGGAGTCTACAGGAAAGCCACACACACTCACAAATACCTCCAATTCAACTCTCACCACCCTTCACAACACAAACGTTGAGTAGCTAGAACCCTTCTCGACAGAGCAAAGAACATCCCTTCTACTGACGCAGACAAATCATCCGAAGTACAACACGTGGTTGACGCACTCAAGATCAATGGTTATACGGACCCATTTATAAGAAGCTGTCAAAGAACCACAACACCTACAAACCAGTCTCAAACTCACAGAGGTTTTTTACCTTGCCGTACATTCACGGAACTTCAGAAAGAATCACAAGAACTCTAAATCAATTCAATAGCAATGTTGCCCATAAACCCGTAATGACCGTTGGCTCCATTTGAAAAAAACCAAGAGGCAAACTTAGTAAAGACCCATCCATAGGAGTGATCTATAAAATTAACTGTAGAGACTGTAACAAAGTTTCGACAAAACATCAAGAGCTCTAAGATCAAGGACTAGAGAACACAAGAGAGCGATTTTCACGGGAGATAAGAACTCTCTATTAGCCCAACATTCCATACAATACAATACAATCACGAATTTGGCCTTGAAGACGTCAAGATTATTGACCCCTGTTTCCAGTGGTCAAAAAGATTATTTTTAGAATCGTGGCACTCAATAGACCTCAATAGCGAAGCCGCGAGTGACGTCATAACTCAGACAAACTCAGACAAACAAAACGGAATGGTGGAAGATTTGACACTTTTTCAAGCGCGTAAGCAAGTGTTCCTAAAACAGTTTTTAAAACAAAGATTTGGCGTTCATTTTCCTCCTGTTTCCCTCAGAAAACGCCTATGTTGTCTGACTCTCGTGGGAGTCCAATAACTTGCATTCTAGTTTTAGACTTCGCGCGCTTCGTTATTCGCGAACCCAATGCCATTAACGAATACATTTACATTCCTGACATTTACAAGGCCCTAGGCAATCCCAAGTGACGTCTTTTAGTAATCTTGCTTACACTGATATATTCTATTGAACCAGCGTGAGGCCAGTTTTGGCGAAATATTGGAAAAGAAACTAAGATCGTTACAATCCGGTTGAGATAGAACGAAATGCTCATCTTCGTGGTCGCAACGATCGCCTGGGAACGATAGCTAACATCGCTGAACTATTTTTGCAGCGATCGTGGCCAAGTTTCGGCTGACTGCTTTTTCAAAACATTGCACAAAAGAAAACAGCCCGTTGTCAGTTAGGATAGATCTTGGCGGACAACTGCGCTTTCACAAAATTGACTTGAAAAGCGTAAATACGCAGTTGGATTCGCCTGTGCGGTCGGTATTAGAGAATATTGGTGTCGTTTGTTTTTTTTTCAAGTACAAGTTTATTGAACCCGACTGCCGCTTGGTCTATGAAACGATTTTTAGATGTTTAAAGATGTTGAAATTACATCATCATTGTCGTGTTATTGGCAGACAATTGGTCCACGATCTCCTTTTTACCAAGCACTACAAAAAGCAGATTGCGTAATTGTAATCGTGTACATTCTTAGCTAGCACTTTAGTTTTAACATTTTCACTGTCTTAGAAGCGAGGAGCCAGTATTTTGCAAGTGAGGCCCCTTCTACACTAAGCCAAAGAAATTTGACAACGCAACAATGACGGCTTGAGGGCACTCTTGAGGGTTAGAGTTAAACCTCCGTTTTCAAAATGTTTCTCACTTCACACTAAAACGCAAAGCCGGCGCTTTCAAAAACCTCAGGTTTGAAGAGCGTTTCCAAAAAGTTCCGTTTTCGTGACGGATAAGTGTGGACGGTAGGCCTAACTGTAGAAATAAAGCTGCGTTTTCAAATTTCTCCAGCGTAACGTGGACGAGACCTAATATTTCAGTTGCAAAATAGTGGCTCCTCTCTTCTACGACAGTGAAAATGTTAAAAATAAAGCTAAATGTGTTCAGTATACTCGGCTTGACTGAATTCCAGTTCTGACGTTCAGGAAATTCAACAAATTTCATTCCATCGTTTATCATTTCTTGACATTTTTTCCCGTTTCGAATTCTTGGACACAAATAAATTTAGTACGTTTCACAAACACTCAACAACTCAACATTTGCATAGGTATTTACCGTTCGTCGTAATGGTTCGAACAAACTCTTAAACAAATATGTACAAGACACATGCATTCCAGAAGCCAGAACGATGTGAGCATGGGAGAGTCTATCTTGCCTTCGCACGTGGTAGTTTTTCGGGATTGCCTTTTTAAAATTGATTTTTATTGCTTTTCCTCTTGGGTTTTGTTTTCCTCCTGACTGAAATGTACACGATTAACTATTTAAATTTATGCGTTTAATCATATGAAACTGCATTGGTAAATCTTGATTTGGGATGAATTTAGATAAAAAGCAGGCAATAAACTGATACATAAAGCACTTTCAAGAGAATTACATTCCGTTCTCTCGCCGTTGAGCCGCTAACAGAAATGATTTCGTTATTATTCCAGCGATATAGGTCTTGTGAAGCAATATAGATCGTTTATAGGAGAGGGAGTGGAACCCCACCGCGAAAAAAATGATAAATGCTGCGAGGTGTAGCTGTGCGTTATTATTTATATAACAAATACCTCGTTTTCAAGTTTGATCCTTTCCTCGCCGACGGTGCGTATAGAGTGCTAATAGGATGTGATGCAGGCTTTCAACCGGCTTTATTTGATGAGCGACCCCGAACAGACAATGCATGAAATCAGGCGGCCTCATGAAATACGTGTCTAAATAAAAACTGTTTGAAATTCCGACAGAAAAAAAAAAAAAAAAAAAACCAAAGCAATGCCCCTTGAAAAAAAAACAGACAACAAAGCAATGGCAGCTTAATACTCAAGAGAGGAGAATGAGGCGGAAAAATTTGTGGTCACCTATTGGTCTCCGCAATAATTCAATTTGCACATATATAGTTTGCATAATCATGCTTGACGAGTCTCATTGATAATTCAACTGGAACTCAAGGCGCAGTTATGTTGGCTTATAAATGCTAGACTATCAGTTTATTTTGTAAAAATCGCTCGTGTCAAGGCACGTTTCAATATCGGGAATTGGTTATATACAGTCGGACAATAGTAGATAAGTGAGGTGCCAAACGGCATGGTTTTTAAGGCATTTTGGTCTGAAGCCGAATGGGTATGCTTTTTCACTCTACCCTGGAGTTGCCTATGATCTTGAGACAAAACAATTCTTTTTTTAAATCGGACAGTTTGAAGCCCTTCTTCAATGTTAAAAGAGAAAATTGGTTTATTTAGTTTTATTCAGTTTTGTTGTTTCGCTCTGCTGCTATCTAACATAGAAATGATTTAATGGGAATTCTCACAACTAGCACCTTTTGTTGTGGCTACTTAGCCGCAAGATTATAAATTCTGTAATTTAGTGTTTAATTTTGGATGCAATTTGCACCATGAGACGGGGTTTTGGAAGTAATTGATTTTTCAGTGCTTGTTTTAGTTTCATCCACTAGAATCTTCAGAATGATTGTTTATGTTTCCTAAATAGGTCGCGTGCTTAGCTATGATTTCATTTTAATTGCGTCATATAGCCCCACTCTTAAATGTCTTAAATAGAACCACTTTATACAGTTTTCTTTGGTTACGTCTGGTTACGTTTTTAGCTATATTTGTGAATAGCAGATTTGCACGTTGTCGTCATTTGACAACTACCAGAATTTCTTTATTATTGAAATTTTGACTTCCAAGTTGGGTTTAAATAACAATTGCCCTGATTAGCATAAGAAACAGAAAAAGTGAAGGATTCTGGTAGTTGTAGTCAAATGACGCCATCATGCAAGTCGCCTATTAAAGTCCACTGTTGAAGCCAAGTTTTGCCTGCGTTCTTGGTCCTCCAAGATTTTATTTGCTGGCCAGATCTCGACCATCCCACAGCCAGCGAATTCACCCAGGTTTACGAAAGTTCCTGCGAGGGCCAAAAACGTATTGTCACTAGGGTAAGGGGTTCAAGAAATGTGCCATGTTACCCCAACTTAAAATTTCGGGATGCGGGATAAAAATACTTAGGAGCGGGATTTTCTCGTTTCGACAGGCGGGATGTGGGATAGTTTTAAAATTGACGACGGGATGCAGACGTTATGGACGCTACGCAAAGAACTGAAACTCTAAGCAGGTGGGATGGGCGATTTGAAAATGCCTCAGATTACTCCATGGGGTTTTATTGTCGTTTAATGGCATTGTGGTAAGACTACATTAAGAAGTGAATCAGTCAGGGATGGCCCAACAGGAACTTCTTTACAGATTTATCACAGTGGGCAAACGCAGAATTCGCTTAAAAATAATCTCTAAGTGCCGAGATTAAACATAAGATTACTGTACTGACGAGTCCTATACGGCACACTCTTCAAAATGTCTCTCGAATGGAATTTGCAAGCTCCCCGTTTCTTGCGGGCAATTTCGAACCCATTTGAACCTTGCACAATAACATGAGCATTTTCTAATTAACCTGTTTCGCTCTTTCTATTAACATGATTTTAACAGGCTTACAAAAGCCTTATTTTCGTGGTCTCTACAGGTAGGTAGGTAGGTATTCTTTATTTATCCGTGGTATCAGTTCAAATTAATTATCTTTACAGAATTATACTTAAAACTACTAAAAAACTAGAACTATCCTATATAATTATTTAGCTATCGGGAAATTTAATCTTAATTATACAAATGATTTAAAAGAGCTAAGAGTGGGCTGTATCTTAGCACTCAAAGGCAAGCTGTTCCAGAGAACAGAACCGCGATATTGAAAACTTCTTTTGCTTTAGTATTGGTCTAGGAACGAAAAGGTTGTATTTTGAATTTCTTAGATTATGTGAGTGAACACTAGATGTAGACTTACGGGTTTAGAGCTTGAACACTCCGTTTATTATCGACTTTAAACTCCTTTATCTATCTTTCATTTACATTTTCATTTACAAAGGTCCACAGCAGGAGCGTTGTTGGTACCTTTTAGGGTATTTGAGCTGAAAAAATATGACAGGAGATACTGTTTTGTTTTAGAATTGGTTCCTCTTAGGGGTGAAAAAGATTTCAAGCCACGCCCACAAAACAGGACCTTGGTACCTCTCAGGGGTTCTTTTAAAAATTTCCGACGAGCACCCCCGCCCTTGTTATATGAAAGTCTCCCCTTGGGGGTGAAAGTCTGAAACGCTAACAAGCTAAAACGTTAACTTGTGCAGGGGCGGGAAAAGCGGGTGGGGGTGGGACTCCTATGTATTGTAAAAATTTCAATATTGCATTTCTCACGTATATAAAAATATAATTTTCTCAGAGGAGAGACGAGATCATCGTCTCATGTCTTAGACGGTCCTTTGCTTAATTTGCTGGTGGTAGATTTACATGTCCTACTGAGCATGTATGGAAATATTCAACTTTTCTTTTGATACTGATGGAAACAAAATGTAAGGTAACCTTGGATTCATATGCCAACGGATCCATCGATTTGAAATTGAAACGCCTTTAAAAATGACGAATTTTAAAAATATATATGTACCTTACTTGCGCTCTGGTGTAAACCTAGCCGAAAGAAAGAACGTAAACAAACAGTTGTTTTTTTAGCAAATCCTAAGCAATCCTACATATGGTAGTAATGCAATTAATTGTACCTAAAAGATTTCGTTTGTCCTCTTTACCATCGTACAAAGTAAGTTGGCCGTGATTTATTACATTAATTAGTTCGTTTTGGGTTAATTCATATACAAATTTACACGCGTTGTCGAGGAACCATCGACGCAGTCTAAATGGCGATACTATTTGGCACCCTCTCTGGAAGCAAATACGTGTAAGGAAATTTCAAAGTCTCGTTCCTTTTCTTTATGGACACCGTAATTCTGTTCAGTTTTCCTTGGAAGCGCAAAATGGCCTCTCTGGCAGCCATGTCTGTAAAGGAGCCATCAGAATAGTCACCAAGGAAACGCTTTAAGGTAAGAGAGAGAGAGAGAAAAAAATATTGTCACATTCAGAACAAGTGAAGGAAGCAAAGTCCAATGAGAAATCATAGAAGTGAAGTATCTAAAGTCGAGAAGTAGCTAAAGGAAACAGCTACTCATTTGCGGCCACAGACTGTGTTTCGCCTACAAAAAAGACTTCGGACAGTTAAAGCCTACAAAAACAAACGGACCATTTCAATGAAGCACATTGCAACATTCTTGCGCACGACATGTTGCAAGCGCTTGGCAACCCTGTGGCAAGCCAAACATTTTGTAGCATACCGTGACCAAACGTGCACAACATGTTGTGCATAATACAGTATTGGAGTAGGTCACGTTGAAATGGTGCGTGTGTTTGGCCAGGCCTTAAGGTTCCGCGCTGATGTCATGCATAGCACTTCCACAACCTCCGTACGTTCTCTTTAGCTTAGTATAGCTGCGAACGCGGACGTATTCCTACGGAGACAAGCGACAGCCGGAAATACGTCTGGCTAGAATGCGCCAAATAAGCGCGACAAGTGACGCGAAAAATGCTTGGTTACGAACTACCTTTCGAGTGAGTTTCAATTGAGTAAGTTTGTTTTTGGGGGTTTTACATAAGCTGTGCTCTGTGACTGGTCTTAAAATCCCGCCCCACCAAGTCAGTCACCCAATCAGTGAAATCCTAAACCGTTCGCGGCTTGATCTGACGCGTTTTTCTGCACTAGGTTCCAGGTCATCATAACATTTAATTCATTCATTTAGTTCTGACTTTATGGCGCTCTAAAGGAAAGTCGTTCCATAACAAATGTGCGTGTCAAATTGAAAGAATCTAATACGAGTAGGAGTAAATAAATGCCCAACACCTACTGATGACAATTTGGGTGATAACACCGAGCCACGTTGTCACAAAAGGTAATTTAGAGGCATACAGCGACACGTACTCATAAAAAAGTCAACAAAGTAAAATATTTGTCGGTGAATAAAAACGCGCTTGTTTACCTCATCAGGAAATATGCGAGTCAAATCGTACAGCGTTACTATAGTAACACCTGTCTGGTGCTTGGTAGGGAGACTTTTCATCATATCTTTCATGGTCAGTTTTCCTTTTTCCGTCGGAGGTGGTTGTCGCATGAGGGCGGGAGAACTCGGGGGAAAACCAAGTGAGTCCATCTGAGAAAAGTTGACAGCTGCGTGCTGACAGGCGCACGTAAAGATGACTATGGTCAGCAGGTGAGTCAACTGTTCAATGCTTGTGAGGGAAGACGGGATGCCATGGTCTGTCTGTCCTTCCCGGAGGGCGTAGCCGTTATTATGAAGATCCAGGATCCAGGCTTGAATCTCTGTGTCCTGTTGAATATGATCATTGCTTAGAGAAGAAGGTCATCTTGGTGTAAGCGGAACATCTTGCCGGGTGTGTATTGTTTTTCTCAAACTCATTTTTGAAAGTGAATGCAAACGTTCAAGTCCCAGTGTAATATTTAGGAAAACCAGCATTGCCACACAAGTCGTTTCATGACGGGTTTCATTTGAATGGTTACACACTAGGCCTTGGACTATAGAGTTTCATTCATTTGCTTTAACATCTCCTTTGCTACTTTTTTCTAGAAATCCCACACACCTGAGTCTCTAAGAAAGAGAAATCAAACAGAGACCGCTGGTCAATGTTTTAAATACCTTTAAAGTACATTTTACCTTCTCAATGTCCTCATCGGAATGATAATAAATCGAGAGGATCCTCTTGATGTAGTCCTTGATGGCATTCCAAAGCCTCAAGGCATCGTCCCGATAGTAAAAGCCTGGCAGTTTCTCTGGATCGTCTACTCCTCTATCCTTTAAGACCTTGGGCAGGTCATATGAACACCAATTACTGTCCTTGTAGTACTTCTCCATGAGCTGAATGTGACCTGGGAGAACCAGACGATGAGTAATAAGTTGAACTGTTTCAGTACTGAGCAACGGTGGAAGATACCCGGCGGGTACTCCCATAAGATACCCGGCGGGTACTCCCATAAGAAAAGGTAGAGGACGCTCCTCGTCTCGCTTAGGGTTGTAAATCAAAGTTTTTGGTCTCACTTAGGGTGTTCACGACGAAACGCCATTATCTTTATCTCTCAAAATATCTTTAACGATGCACTCGAAGAAATAACGACAATAAAACGCTCTCATTTCTGTTTTTTATGCTAAACTTCCGCCGCTCTCTCTCGAGTCCGGTCTGCTAGCGAGCGACCTTTCCAGCCAGTGGATGGTAATCGAGCCTATTCCAGTGTCTTTTAACGAGCATATTTGCGCATACAACCTGAGACAATCAGATTTTTCTACTCCTAGATACAACACTGTTACTTATGGGAAGCAATCTCTACGTTATGTAGGACCCAAATTATGGGGCAAACTGTCTATGGCTGACAGATCAGCCAAGACTCTGCAGGCTTTTACAAACTATATTCGCAAAAGGGATATAACTCGCTTAATGGACACCGGCTGTAAGGGCTGTATCCTATGCTGCACATAATGCCCTTCAAGTCATTTATTTTTTATTGTATTAATATTAGTATTAGTATATTTTTTTTTAGCAGTGTCTATGGTGTATTATGTCCAGGCTATAAGGTTTTTGACACTTTAATAAAGTTCTCACTCACTCACACTCCCGTCAAATAAAGCTCGAGCCACGCTCAGAGTGGTATTCTTTAGGGGTTTAATTCAAATTTTCCCACGAGCATCCCCGACCACTTCTTTTCCACTGGAAGATATATTACTCAGGATAAATATATCTACAATCATGATCGTTAACTATTTACTCATTTCGTTGCACTGTTCACTATAGCATTCTAGTGTGAGAAGGCGTCGGAGACAAAACGAATAACAGTCTTCCAAAGTAGAAAAGGCTCGTACCCAAATGAAAGGGAACCAATATGCTCATTCAACCAAAAAAGTGTAGAAAATTCTACAAACCAGCAGTGCCTTTCTACGACCACACCGTACAATATTTCATTTTCTTTCAACGAATAGTCAGACAAAAACATATTAATTTATATTTTGCATGATATTTCTATTTCAAGGATTTTAAAATTTTTTCGTTCTCTTCTGTCGTGGGACATCTGAAAACTAGCTTGTAAATACGCATTTTTTCCCTCGTAAAATAAGGCATTGTAATTACTTTTATTACCATTTAATTTTCAATCGATCTATTTTAGGGCGTCTCTAAAAACTACCTCAGCGAACCAAGCCCTCATTCTTAAATAAAAATATTGTAAATATTAACGTGAATTATTATACGGCTTTGGCTTGTGGCCGATATAACGCGCGCTGTGATTGGCTAAGAGCGAAATCCGAGCGGTCATTATGCAGCCGTAATGCCCACGGGCCGATTACGGATTATGCAAATTAGGAAGAGCCCGATGAAAGCCGATTAAAAATAGTAAGAGAAGTAAATTTAATTCCGAGTAGCTAGAAGTTTAAAGATTTTTTTCCTCAATAAAATTTATATAGAAGTCGTTTTTGACTTACCAGCCGGTAACCTTGGCGGGCACTAGTGAAAAGCAATCAAAGTTTGCCGAGTCTTAAGTAAAGCTAAAATCACTAAGTGAAAAACACCATCGGCTGGTCTGTCATGCATCCTGAGCAGAACACCACGAGGAAACTTATAAGCTATCATCTTAGTCACACCAATTACCGAAATTAAGCAACTCCGTCACAGTTCTCATCAAATAGATTCCCTCTCTTTAACACAAGCAAGTGTAAATCAGCGTCCAGGATCATCAGATGTCAACAATCGGGCGGTTTCTGTCGGTAGCAGTGTTCCTGATAACTGCAGGAAGTTTTAGACGTTCACAAAGCTTGAAAAGTTAATCCATAAATCCCAGAATGAAGAAGGCGAAGATATGTCGTGGAAAGCGAGTGCGAAGATCGAGTTATTTTAAGCAGTGCTTTCTGAAGGATTAGTATTTTGTTTCACCGAAAGACCGTTGGTTTGGACTATTTTGAAGCACTTTCTGTCTTTTCCATGTGTGTTGACGTTTCACCACAAAAGTCGGAAAAACTCCCCCATCAAGTTGTGGCACCACGATACTAAAATACCTTTTTGAGGCTGGGACAATCATTTTTCCCGTAAAGAAATGTGTACTTTTAACGGAAGACGTAATACAGTGGTGAAGTTCACTGACTGTGTAGTTTTGCTCTGGGTTTGAGACGATGAATGAATCGGTAAACGCGCGCATCGCCGGATGTAAATTGACGACTTCCGCTCGAATAATTTTTTCTTTTCTTTAATTCATGAGCCATATAATAAACAACTTAATAACCTCGACCGTTCGGTCGTTACGGGAAAATCTCAAACCTCGGCCTACCGTATTGACCTCGCTATCGCTCGGTCAATACGGCAAGGCCTCAGTTTGAGATTTTCCCGTAACGACCTCACTCTCGGTTATTAAGTAGTTAGTATTGTAAAAGCAGGTTGGGGGACACTATACAGAATGATTACGTTCATTATTATATGACTGAGAAATTTAATTCGATGTGATTGGCTGGGAAATTACCAACACGTTCGTAACGCGTTCGTTCGTAATTTTCTCAGCCATACGATAAATGAGCTCGAGCAATTAAGGATTTACAGTATTCGATATATCTGAAAGTTCAGACAAATAGCCGACTCGCCTAAAGGCTCGTGTAATTTTGAGATAATTTTCAAACATTACTAAATTCTTGATTATTATCAATGTGTCATCCATGACTCCAAACTAGAGATTTGAATTTGCATTTTCCACTTACAAGGTGTGAAACGTGTCTAAAATGTAGTTAGCTGGATGACAGAGCAACTGGGATCTCAACAGGAAGAAGTCTTACCTCCGCCCCCAAGACTAAGTGTGTTGTCTGCGACTCCCCCAGCAGGAATCAACCTTTCTCTTACAAGAGTGTTGATAGCGAGAACTCCTCGCACATGAGGAATCAATAATTTCCACACGGGGTGGAGAGAGGGTAGATTTCTCCAGCTGGCAAGGGAGACCGGCTCCATAAACAGATGAGTGCGAAGAAGGTGCGTGATCATCTGAATTTAAAACGAAAGAAAAAGATAAATGATATACAGTTGTTAATGACTAGTACGGTTCAAACAACTTCTTTGAGGGCGTCTTGATGTGTGACTAATTCAAATTCAATTAAAAAAAAAAAAGTTGTTGCTTTGTTATCGATCGGTTTCAATGTCTGAGCCCAGTTGTTTAATTGACCTCAACTAACATAACATAATAAAAATACTTTATTCTGGAAAT
>NW_028301558.1:10435000-10492500 GCF_042242905.1 Orbicella faveolata | reverse complement strand
ATTTCGGCTTAATTACCCTAACAGGTACCGCAAAAGCTCCGCCTGTGGACCTTTTAGGGCTGAACATCCTAAGAGGTATCAAAATTAACCCCCAAAAGGTGCGAGGAGCACCCCTGTCTCTTTTATATGGGATAGCCCCACCGAATCATTTATGGTAAAAGTTGAAAGAACTTTTTCGCAATGCCTACCTTTTCCTTCAAAGAAGATCGACTCACTCTGCACCCATCGACCACAAGGGAATTCGTAGAGCCTCTGAGGATCTTGGCTGCAGGTGATCATCACTTTCTCTACAAACCAGTCACTAAATAGTCCACCCTGATCATTGTCTAGTTTTATCATCAAAAGTTCGCCTACATCCTCCGCATCCAAAATATATGTATCTTCTTGTCCCGCTTCAAAGTCATCGTGAAGCCATTTGTCCATTAGAAGGGGTGTTGTTCTCCCCTTAGTGCCTAAAAAATACGGGCAAAATTGCCTTTCCACTTGTTGCGCAACAATGTTGCAAAAGTGTTGCAATGTCGCGCGAATTATTACCAGTGTTGCAAGTTGCAGCAACTGCTACACAAGGTTGCACTGATGTCTCTTATGCGAAACATGTAATGCAACTTATAATGCGATAATGCTGCACAACCTTAAATGATCACGTTGTGGAGAGAACGTTAATTTTTAGTGCCAGGCAATGAACTATTTCAATGAGGAAAAACGTTTTTGAGTTTGAGTTCAAATTACAGTCAGGGCATTGTTTCGTTTCTATTAAATTGTACGATTAAATGTGTTTGTCCTATCGATAAAACATGCGTCCGAGCCGTTTACTCTGACACCCCGCTTAATACAGACTCCTGAATAATACTGACTCTTCGATGTCAATATCAACCAGGTTACACTGCACTTGAAAGACGCATTACCTCATTGACTCAAGGACTCATTTGACTTATGAATACTTCGGTCTCAACCAACAATTATTTACCCGTTGAATATAGTTATTGACCCTTTGTGCAGCCAGGGTCACAATTATCAAATCTTACCAGTAATTGTGAGCATCACATTAGCGTTGGTACCAGCTTTTTTCCGGTCTCCAGTGAACACTGAAATGCAATAGATGGAGAGCCCTTCGCTTCCCAGTTTAGAAGGACGCCTTATGGAGCACTTCTTGCCAGGATCAGAGAGAAATTTGGATCTCAGATGTGCGATGGAAGTGTAGTCGTAAATGGTCTTTGCAGGTGGAAGTGACAAAGACAAAGGCATATTTTCTAAGGAGGAACGTGTACATTCTGTTACGTCAAGTGGCAATAGTGAAGCCAGTCTTACGTCAGCGAGGTCAAGCCATGGGTGAGTGGCGTGGTCCCAGGCTCTTGCGGGGTGGAGAACGAGGTGGGAGTCGTCAGGTTGTATTTCATGTAGTTGTATTTGAAGCTTGTATTGAATGCCGTCTCCTGACATGCGCTCTTCAAAATCAGCAGTCAGATAGTCGCGAGGTCTTACTTCGCTGTTCCATCGAGAAGTTTCCCTAAACGTACGCAATGAAAAAGAAATCCAAATGTTCAAAAGTGAGTGATGAATGGAATGGTCCCAGCATAACCTATTAGATTTTTCTATAGTAGAGTCAGGGTGCATCTTGGTAAATCGGCTTGTGCCGGGTTCATTGATATTATTATTTATTATATGGCTGTGTCTCACAAGGACTGGGAACTAGCGAATTCACGAATTTGATTGGCTGAAATCGATATTGACCGCGGTCTAGATTTTCCCATCTAGACCAGCATCTAGACCGGTTTCATTTTGCGTTGAAAAAGTAGCAAACTAAAACACACAAATGTTCACCATTTTCTTTTATTTTCTTCTCAATCATTTATGGAAGTGCCAAAAAGCCTGATGACAAAAAAAAAAAGTAAAGAGGACGAGCAAATTTCGGCAGGTTTAAGTTAAGCTCATCGCCGTTCGCAAGCGAAATGTCAGCAAACCAGCTACATTAAACGAATTAAAGTTTTCTTCTTTGCCATATAATAAACATCTTGTGAAGGTGAATTAATCAACATGACACGAGCGTGGGACAAAGAAAAATTCTGAGTCCCCGACAGGAATCGAACCCATGACCTCCCGAACACCGGGCGGGCGCTCTATCCACTGAGCTACGAGAACTCATGGAGAGCAAGGTCATTTAACTGAGTTCATATATGATAGGTGTCCTGCATACTGCTAGGATCAACGCTATCGAATTCATCGTGAGTAGTGATAAGTTAATAAAGATGGTGAATTTTAAGCTCGGTAATGAAATGTGAAGGTGAATTAATCAACATGACACGAGCGTGGGACAAAGAAAAATTCTGAGTCCCCGACAGGAATCGAACCCATGACCTCCCGAACACCGGGCGGGCGCTCTATCCACTGAGCTACGAGAACTCATGGAGAGCAAGGTCGTTTAACTGAGTTCATATATGATAGGTGTCCTGCATACTGCTAGGATCAACGCTATCGAATTCATCGTGTTCGATGAATTCGATAGCGCTGATCCTAGCAGTATGCAGGACACCTATCATATATGAACTCAGTTAAATGACCTTGCTCTCCATGAGTTCTCGTAGCTCAGTGGATAGAGCGCCCGCCCGGTGTTCGGGAGGTCATGGGTTCGATTCCTGTCGGGGACTCAGAATTTTTCTTTGTCCCACGCTCGTGTCATGTTGATTAATTCACCTTCACATTTCATTACCGAGCTTAAAATTCACCATCTTTATTAACTTATCACTACTCACGATGAATTCGATAGCGTTGATCCTAGCAGTATGCAGGACACCTATCATATATGAACTCAGTTAAATGACCTTGCTCTCCATGAGTTCTCGTAGCTCAGTGGATAGAGCGCCCGCCCGGTGTTCGGGAGGTCATGGGTTCGATTCCTGTCGGGGACTCAGAATTTTTCTTTGTCCCACGCTCGTGTCATGTTGATTAATTCACCTTCACATTTCATTACCGAGCTTAAAATTCACCATCTTTATTAACTAATAAACATCTTATTAACCGAACTAAGTCGATCTGTATGGGAGAATCTTGACCTCGGTGGTGTGTACAGACCTCACTGCGTTCGGTCTGTACTCACGACCTCGGTCAAGATTCTCCCATACAAACCTCCGACTCGGTTAATAAGAGCTAAATAATAATTATTAATAGAGTGGAACCTCTCCACAACAGGAAGTGGCCGTTACGGAGAGGTAGAGGTGTGATATGACACCACACATAAAATATATCACTAAAACACAAACCAGACGGGAACAGAGACCAACGACGCGAGGTACGGATCAAGTTTCGTGATTTGTTACAAAAAATATATGGGGTTTTGTAAACACCGTTTGCCAGTCGGTGATTAACTGGCCGTCGTCGAGAGGCTATTTTGGCAGTTGGTACGTGCTTTAGTGGCCGTTGTGGAGAGGTCGCCGTTGTAGAGAGGTTATGATCAGAGTTAATGTAGTGGACCGTCTGCCTTTACAAAATAAAGTGTCGTTGTAGAGAGGTGGCCAAACTGGCCATTAGTAGCTATTAGAGGAGGTTCGACTTTTTACTACTGGAAGCACATCTCAAGGGCCCTTCTCAAGGGCTATTTTAGTGGTAATGATTTTACCAACTTCATGAATAGTTATGACCAGTCTGTCACAGTGGAGAAAACATGATGAGACGAGAGAGACATGATGAGCCGGCTTCTTGTTACAACGTAACCACGTGGCTAATCTACTCTTGATTTCCTGGCGATTTTGTTTGCTCTCCTCTGGCCATAATGATCGCCATAACATGCGTAAAACCGAGTGAAGGCCAAGAGATGTTCAAAAGCCAGCCACTAAGCTAAACCACTTTCTAATAATAAAAGGCCCTTTCATAAATCCCTGTTGCTTGTCTAAGGGAATTTTCTCCTCAGCGATTCACGTCAGACTGAAAACCTCCGCTTTGTCAATGTGACGAATATAAACAAGTCTTACCAGGGTTTTCGTTGGTCTTCCTCCGTCATCAGTCCAGTCTCTTCCCTGCCATCCGCAGGAACGAGGCGAAACTTTGCGTAACGCGGAACACCATCTTTGGCTTTGAATTGTAACGGCAGCCACGAGTAGTACCGCTGGTCAGTAAAGGAAGCAGGCGCTCGTCGAAAAGCTTCTATGGCCAAATGAAAGCTAAATTTTGGAAAAAAGAAAATGGGTTTCGAGTCTAGAATGGATTCTACTTCGTGATCATGAAACATCAAATGGACTGTATGTAACTAGTTATGACAAGACTTACTGCCAAGGATCTTCGAGGCAGTACTCTTCAAAGGTCTTGGTGCCTTTACTTAAAGCATTAAGCATCTTATCAAAGCTAAAGATGCTCCAAAACGCGGCCTCTTCACCCGTATGCAGCATCAGATCGAACGGTGACTCGATATCGCTGTCGGCAAACTTCACAGACACGACCCTCGCGTCCAGTTCAGTGTCATCTAACCTGAGCAGATTAGAATGGCGGACGCGGACTGGGAAGACTCGTCCGGGAGTGAAGAAATCTTGCACAGGGAGGAGAGGATTGTTGAGGATTGTTAGTGCTCCAGTTGCTCCAACACCTTTAGGATGAGTCAGTGATTTAAGAGTAAATCCTGTTTGATATTTTTTAATATAGAGTGCCATTTGTGACGAACTGAAGGGTCCAGGTTCTGGTGGAGGCTGAAAAAAAGATGACAACAGTTCAAAGGACAGTCAAATTTGAAATAGTGGGCAAGTGGGGAAGGGAGTTCAGAACGCGTTTAAGAGATTGGTTACGTTTGGTCTACACCCGGTTCAAACTTTGGTGGACTTCCATAAGGGTTATTACCGCATGTTATATCCTATTCAGCTTCATCCTTCTTATTACAATTTGACTTTGTCAGCGATCGTTGCATTATTGCCGCTTTCGGGCTACTTTGTGCTCATTCACCAAATTTTAGAAATCTCTCGATCAAGCACATCTCCGTAAAATCGTTGGTGAAACCTGTGCTCCACATTTACCTCATCAGCTTCTTCCATCTTCTGCTCAAACAATTCCTCTCCCATCATTTCCTTGAATATCTTGAATCCCATATTCACCCCTGTTCAGAGAATTCTTAAAATTAGCTCTAAATTATGAACTAAAACGTGAAAAAATTGATCATTTTTTAAAACAGATTAATTACTTACAGGAACTGTCCTCTTTCACTTCAATCGTCGGCCTCTTAATTGTTCCATTCTGCGATTTAATGCTCTTTTTCTTCTTTGAAGGAATGATCCCCATGTTTATTTAAAAAGCTCGTTATGCTATGAAGTAAAAGCAAAGCAAACATTGTCACACAATTAACAGCTCGTTAATATAGAAATACCGCATAATAAGGACATCATCAAGACTTCAAAGAAGGCGTCTGAATGTATAAAGTCTATAAACGATGTCCGTGAACGACGACACAAATGTTAAATTGCCGATACGTTAAACAGAAGACAGAAAGCAGAAGACAGAAAACAGAAAACAGAACATTCACTCCACGATTTAATCCATGCTGAGATTGTGTATAATAATGGCGGGTATTCAAGCGAGATGTAATATTTATCTTTCTTTGAACTGGCCTTTAAGCCTACAAATATTAGATCTGTTCATAAGAGTTGCGTGACTGCTGTTCAGTATGAGTCTTCTGCGTGTAGAGATGGGCGAACTGTATCTAGACACTTTGAGCCCTGACTTCGCCTTTTGAAAAAGATAGCTCGTCTTGAAGAACAACCCATGCGTACCTTTATACTAAGATTTATAAATAAACTAGACGCATTAACCAATTTGTCTAATTCTGTTTTTTCAAACTCGGAGGGCGAATCTAGGAATCTCAGTGGTTAGATACAGACAGAAAAAATTCGCTGTTACTGATACAATGTAAGACACATGCATGCATACCGCGGAACCGTGGTTTCAGTATGCAGGAATGCTGAGTATGATATCAGTAAAGCACAATCCCAATACCTTGGGAAGAAAGGGCCACCAAAACGGAAAAGCTTAGCTACAGGATTTCTATCGAAGAAAAGTTCAGAAATGAGAAAAAGATTATATTGCTGGAGTTGCTGTAATCGTGATTAACATACGTGACAAGTTGAAACTTAAAGTCACACAAGCCTTCAAAACATCGCTTCACTTCACATGACGAGTGTGGACAATGTCATCCTTCCAATTCTTCGTGTTCGTTCCGTAAAGCATCAGCACGCTCGCATATTGTAACAAAACACGAAGCAGACGGAACCAGGTTCAAAACTGCCGCTTCTGTTCGCTTCTGACGGGAAAATTGCGAGTCATTTGCATACTGAATTAAAGCAAGTTCGCATCTACGACTCCTTCTGAAATTCGCATTCTTTAACTACTGAGGTATGTTTTTACCAAAATCCTACCGCAGACAATCAAACCAGCTTCGTATACTTACCGACTACAACTTTCTAGTGCCCAGCCAGCTCTGCTGTGAGTGTTATCTTTACTTATTTCATGTTTCGTGAACACGTTCGGTTAATGAATTGTTGATTTCGTTGACGTCACTGACACTAAACCAAACTTTTCGATGCCTTGGTAACAAAGCACAGTTTGTAATTAGACTCATCCTTGCGTAAATGTTGATACCCTGGCAGGGTGTCAGGCTAATATTGTACTACAACACTAAACCTTTTAACCTTTTTCCGCAATGTAAAATCGATGAAGCTTTTCTTTTCACCTGCTTGAACAAACATTTTTCAAGAGGTATTAAATGGTCGTTATTAACTCTTTATCAAGATCCGGTGTAGAAAGTTCTACGTTTTTTACCTCACGCTCCGTTAAACGAACAGAAAAAAGTGTGATAATTTATTTCTATTGCCCCTGCGTGTGATAAATCCAATCACCTGATGAACAATTGAAGCTCCTGCAACAACAAAATAACTTTATTCAGGCCTTTGTTGACCATCTTTGTTTGTCGCCATTCACTGTGTCAAAGCATTCATGCTGTATTTCATGTCAGTATCCACGACACTAAAAAGTCCGCACAGGAGAAAATATGACATTGCGGAAATCTGTCAGTCCAAGGACTGGTTACATGCATTCGTGGTTAAGTTAATGAAATAACACAGATCATGATCTTGTTAATTAATTCCTATTAAAATTCCTATGCCTAAGCTCAACAACCCACTACACTCGCACAGTGAGTATTTTCTTTTGAAAATACCATCTGCCCTAATACTGAAGCGTTCGTGAGGTGAGCGCAACACTGTGGTGGTCTATAAGTCACTGTGGTAGTCTATCGTGAGGCAGTCTATCGGTCAAAGCGTGACATTCCTTACTTCACTGATGATGATGTCACGTATGCAATTGTCAGTAATGACGTGGGATGGGGGTTGTGATCCCGTTCCACGCACAAATGTTAACAACATTCACGCGTCACAGGTCCTTTTAGCTACTTTTAACAATGACTTTTTTTCCCACAAAATCACGAATCACGTATGTTTTTTAAGTTGCTTTTCGCACGTCACACGCTAAGTTTTGCCCTCATCATGTGTCACCCTTTGCCACCCGGTAATGAAATTACACCAACGAGCTTTCGCTCGTACATTGTTTACCAAATGCACATAGGACAGTGAAGTGATTATCAGTTAAGTTAGAGGAGCAACGTCACGGTTTTGCATCTTGAAAAGTGTAGCCCAAATGTTTCAAGTTTTTCGTTTGTAATCCGTGCCAATCTTCTCCATCCTTAACCATCCTTGTTCCTCCATGTTTTATTATTATTTGGTATTTTTCCATCTTAGTAAACTGTTATTTTCAGGTTTCCTTCAATTCAAAGGTAATTTTGTACGTGGTCAAAATAACTCAAAATACCGTGACTGAGCTCCTTGAAGTCCTGGTTAAGGGGAGCAAATTGTAACTAGTTTCAAGTGATTTAGTCTTAGTTTTTAGACCACAAAGGGAAAAATTGGAGAGGTCTCCCAAACGTTTTAAATTTGGCATCAAAACCAAGTATATGCCTGGTTATTACTTATAAAAGATCGCTTCGTTTACTGAGATGTCACCATGGCCTATAAATGCTGAAATGGTTTTGTACCAATTTATCCCCTGTCGTTTACTCTTATAGAATTTGAACCAACGAGCTCTCCGACCTCTCCGGCTCTTAGGACTACGCACTAAAAATGGACCTTGTAAGAGAAGAAAAGGGTAGAACAAAACTGTCTTCCAACACTCTCAACTTCACTACTATCTTAGTCTTGTTTGACCGAGCGTATAATTAGAACTTTTTTTTTTTTTGCTAACATTGAATTTGCGCGTCGGAGCGAAAACGTTTAACTGCACATTCAAGAGGGCCATAATAGAGGGAATTTTGAGGAGAAGTTTGGCTGACAATTGAGGTGGGCTTTGAACAAATGACGAAAGAGAACATTCCTGTGCTGTTTATACGCCAAGGGACTCATGGTGGCCATCATTTTATTTGATCGTAAAACATAAAACATAAACTAGCCTTTTATTTATTCATGATTTATTCCGCTGAATATCCGGATACAAAAACATGCATTATGTTTAAGGAAACTTGTACAAGAGTACAAAAGAAAAATACTTGATAGGTATCCGTGGGGAAAAACGCAATTTGCGTTGGTAAAGCTAATCTTTAAATGCCTACAAAAACTTGAATAACTGAATTAAATATTCAATATAAATGTTAACTAGGATATGCAATATGGACCAATAAGGTGTTAAATGGGTGAGCAACTCTAACCTTAACAAGATGTTGGAATACAGACGTCGTTATATTGTAATCTAATCCAAAAAGCGCTTTAAGAGAATCGTTTTAATAGTTTTTTTTTTTGCCGATTGTTTAAAGCTTTCGAGATTCTAAGCGATAAACCCCCCTTTTTGGCTTACTTCTCCTACATTTTTTAAATTACTTATTTGATTACTTTTTTTGGAAAGACTATGCGAGCTTTCTTAAACCTTCAAGAGCAGATCAAGCCAGCTTTAAGGAACAACCTATCAGGTAAAGGGCTATGCTCGGACTCAAATCAAATAAGTAATTTTAATTAAAAACTGGATCGTTGGATTATACAATTCAAAAGTTTTCCTTTGCTTAGCCATCATGATATATGAGCAATTAGGCCATGTTCTAAAAATATGGTAAGCCCATGCGTAAGTTTTTGGGCGTTTTTATTTTTATTCTATTTTAGTTTTCCATATTTTGGGGGCGTTTTTACTGGAAAAATTATTCCACTCGCGCTTGTTGGATATGAGATGATAGATAGCCAACTCGGGGCTACGCTCTACGCGCGCACTACGCGCGCGCATCTCAAATCCAACGCGCGCGTGTGGAATAATAAGTATTTTCAGGCTGTTTTCCCGATTTTTCTACGTTGCGTATAATTGTACGTGTCTATATTGCGATGCTGTTTGGTGTTCTTTCAGGCAGCAGGTATTTGTAAGGTACTTCCAGGTCTTTATTTCGCTCTTTTATTGCCATGGAAATTTCGTTGAGCTTTCCTTGGAAACGTAGAATGGCTTCGAGAGCTGGTGCATCGTGGAATAACCCATCTGAGTAATCGCCCAGAAATCGCTGTGGGAAAAAAAAATGCAACATTAAACGAGTGAATTACATAAGTATTAATGTATACAATATTATTAGCCTGGGAACTTACTCCTTTGACTGGCCACATTATGGAGATAAGTGTTGATAACAAGTCGTTGACCGATCAGTCAAGTAGTTCAATACTTGTCACCTAAGTCAGCTATTTAGAACACTAGTATGTCAAAACATAATAAGGTGTGACTGACCCATAATTGTCCTTTTATATGATTTAACAAATTGACGTCAGTTTTTCATGCGTCTGTTCCGTTTTTGATCATGAATTTCGTCATAACATTGTCAAAGAAGCTATGGATCCACGGGCGATAGCCGAGTGGATCCGCAGACTATTTTGACAATATTGTCATACAGTCGGCTCTCGCTTGTTGCGTGAACATCGCATAAATTGTAAATTCATGTGTCTGTCCGCTTATTGGCAATGAAAATTAGCCAATGAGCGTGCGAGAATTTCTGTAGTTATCGTAAAATATCTTATTTTTGTGTTTCAGTTGTCCTACCAATTCCACCAGTCATATTGTTAGTTAACCAGGTAGACGTACATTAATACGACCAGATGAGTAGGGAGACAAACCTACTGGACAGTCGGTTAGCCACTAAATTATCCAGTTCGGATTCTTAATAATTTACGTTCTTTTTACAATATTTTTTTCATTATTTATAGTGTCACCAATTAGCACAACAGTGCTTAATACACTTGACACTAAGTTATTATTTTTTTTCATAGATCTTTGTACACATTTTTGAATATATCTTAAACAAGTTTTACAACCTGGCTATGATTCTCTCTACTATTCTATCAAATATGTTACAATGACGTTCAATTCACCTCATCCGGAAAGATGCGAGTCAAATCATACACCGTTGCTATAGTAACTCCAGCCTGGTGCTTGGTCGGCAGACACTTCATGACGTCTTTCATGGTCACAGAGTCCTTCTTGGTGGGCGGCGACTGTCGCATGAGGGCCGGAGAATTTGGCGGGAAACCGAATGTATCCATCTGAGAGAAGTTAACCGCTGCATGCTGACAGGCGCACGTAAAGATGATGATGGTCAGCAGGTGGGTAAGTTGTTCAATGCTCGCAACTGATGACGGGAAGCCGTGATCTGTCTCTCCTTCACGGACTGGATAGCCATTTTCGTGAAGATCCAGGATCCACGCCTGCAGCTCTGTATCCTGTATATGATTAAAAAAAGGCATGTAAGTTATTGACAAGGAATAAAGGGAGAACAACAAAAACAACAACAACAACAACAACAACTTTTATTTCGCCCCAGAATAATCTATTACAATATTATGAATTCAAAACAAAAATGATAGGGGTGCTGGCTACCCGAAATAACGTAGGAGTTCAAAATGCCAGGCAGCTAGTTAAAAGAAAAGATGTTTACATGTGTAGGTCAGGGACACAAACAAACAAACAAACATAGACACACACATAATGATAGAAATAAAAAAAGTTAAACTAATCATTACCAGTAGACTAGAGTGCTTACATCACAAAACAGCAAAAGAGATGTACAGATATCTGATAATCCTTAATAGAGTGGTGGGTAAGGATTTACAGGAAGTGAAAACGAGCACTGCACTTTACTTACGCTTTGAACTTTTTCATCAGAATGATAGTAAATGGCCAGAATGTCTGTGATGTATTCTCCGATAGCCTGCCACAGTTTAATGGCGTCGTCGCGATAGTGGAAGCCTGGCAGTTTCTTTGCATCATGAACCCCTCTTTCCTCAAGCACTTTTGGAAGGTCATACGATGACCAACTCATATTCTTGTAGTACTTCTTCATGAGTACAATGTGACCTGCGAATGAAGGTGATAGAATTGTGGTACATGAAATACTTGGAGCTTTTGCGTTAACAAAGCCTCGTACTCAAGCGGAGTGAGGCGTGCCTATAGACACCTAGATACGCGCCTTTGGTACTCTAACCTTTAAAATCGGTAAATGATGCTGGAACATGCAATTAATGCGCTAAAGTTACCTCGCGTTTCAGTTCGATAGCTTTCAACATCCCATTTTTACAGATCGGATGTTAGTGCACTATACATAGTCTATTTTTCAACAGAAAATCTACGAGTGAGAAGCGATTGCGTCAAAAGCTGACGTTTTACCTCCGCCTCCGAGGCTAAGTGTGTTGTCTGCCACGCCCCCAGCAGGAATCAATCGTTCTCTTCCAAGAGTGTTGATGGCCATAACTCCCCGCACGTGAGGTGACAATAATTTCCACAGAGGGTGGAGGGAGGGTAGCTGTCTTCTGCAGGCAAGAGCGATTGGCTCCATAAACAGATGAGTACGAAGAAGATGCGTGATCATCTGTTGTTACAAAAGAAACATACAATTTCAGTAAATTTCTTCTTGACCGATAACCCTAATACCAATTTTAAGAATGGGAATGGAAGTCTTTTTCTAGGTTTTCTGTTTTATCCTTCTTCACAACTAAATTGTTAAAACTGCTCGGTACCGTGGCTTCACATGGATCAATAAAACTTTCTCATTTAGTTTATTCCTTTATTCATTCCCTGTTGCCACGCTTCCTCCAGTAGTGTCACTGCCAGCTCGGCCGTAGAAACACACACAGTCTCCCGCTTTACTCTGACCAAGGACTAATGCACGAAATGTCAGATTTACAAGCTCGCTACGGGTGTTAATTCATCTTTCCTTATCAACGTGGCCCGGCCAATTACTACCAGGTGCCATGGCAAAAAGCAAATAGGACTTTATTGACTTCAAGTTGATGAATAGCAAAGTGTTCCACCGGGAATCTGTTAGCCACTGATAGGACCTGGGGATACTCCCCATAAACGCCTCTACGGGGAGGCTTCGCCTGAAAGGGGCACCGTTTTCAGGCGTCACGTATATACAAGGGTAGAGATTTCACAAGTTGAGGTATATGAAACAGAAAGGATAGGCAAATCTGTCATATTCTTATTTTAAAGGGCTTCTAATTAAAATCTTTCGAACAGACAGATAATAAAAATGGCTATATCATTTCATTTATCAGGCACTACATGAAAATGACAAAATGACTTCCTTTTTTGGCGATGTATTCCCATTACAGGCCAGTTATGAAAGTATTTGAAAGAGGTACCCTTTTTTTCAATTAACAGTGTACGAAAGGAGTACCTGTCAAAATGGTATACAAATGGGCAAGGCCGTATAAAACTTTGCAAAGTACCTCCCCCCCCGGCTCAACCTGAATGATAAGAGGTCTCGTGTACTTACCTGATGCCACTGCGTGTCCGCATTACGAAGCCACATCTTGGCGTACGTCCAGTCTAGTTCAGAGTCATTCGGGGTCCATATCGGATTGGTGTCACTCGGTACTTGATGAAACTGAATAGCTATGGGTACTATATCTCCACTGCCCTTGACGTAGAACAAGCCCAATCCTGCGCATGTGTAGCGCCTCTCCAACTTCTTGTCATTTTGACCATAGTGTGGAATGTCGTCAAGAATTTCGTAATCAACCATGTACACACGGCCATCCTGATGAAACAAATACCTCTTACTAACCTCATCTTCTCGGTCCATAAAGCAAGTTACTAACCGAGGGGGAAAACGAGGTTAAAACGGTATCTGTTATATCTCTACCTCGTGTCTGACAGGTTCGGGAAACGATTTCATGTTACGCTTCAAAAGACTGGCGTACATCGGAAGTAAAACTAGTCAATTGGAAATCGTTGTTAATTGGATGGCACGTTTTAATACACAAGTTCTATTTGCAATGGACGTTAAGGAAACGTGGCGATAAATCAAGAGACATATTGGAAACAAAAACATCTTTAAATGTTAGCGGGCCGTAGAGCATAATACCGCCCGCTAAATTGACCAATCACAGCGCGCGTAGTAACCGAGAGATATGATAATGAAATTTTAACCAATTCTATTTTGGAATATTGTCTTTACTACTAATACTCTTGCGAACGTCGAATAGCTATGACCCTCCTGCTTTTGGAAGTGTCAGGGATTTCCACAATACCGCTAGGTATTCGTGTGTGCAACAATTAAAGATGAATTGCCTTAGAGGCTCTCCTGACAATACCTTTATTGCGTTCTCGAGCGTATCACCCTCATCTAGAAGGTTGCCGACCAGCTCCTGTGTGACGGGGAAGTTGGAAGGCAGCTTCGTGCATCGTTTCATCGTGTCAGGGTTACAGCCATTCAAGAAATGCGATCCATAGAAACGGTCATCCTGCCAGTGATTAGACGCCACTGGAACATCACCAACGAACGACACAAATGCCTGCATCAGAATTGTGAGTTAATTCTAAAACATAATTTAATGTTCTAATTCAGCCGGCAAGTATAGCTTATCATATTTAGATTAACATAGCTTCATATAAATTTCAGCCAGTGGTAAAAAGGAATTGATTATAAGCAATTTATTCCATATCGCTATCTAACCAGAAATATATCACTTACTGCAAAACGTTGTTTTAATGCTTGGTCACTTTTAAGGTTAGTTGTGGCAGTAGTACTCGATTGATTCATCTATCTCGTCTACATTTCCTTAGTCAGATTATGCTTATCAGTCATCGAACGTAAATAGCTTAGAGACTCCATTCAGACTCTCAACTTTTAGACGCTTAGACCCTCGCTTTCTTGAATGAAGGGTCAGGTGATAACCCCAGCTTATGCGCGTTAGTCTTAATATTTACTCGGAAAAGTTTAATTGTATTAGTTATATGATTTAGTTCACAACTGATTCATGCTTTTTAGCGAGCATCATCCACATATGACGCAAGCGGAAAGTTTGAAGAGCACAAAAGGAGCGTAAGAGCTGCTCATATAAAAAGGACGGGGGGGGGGGGTGCTCGTCATACCTTTTAGGAGTTAAAAAAGCTGTTTTGGTATCTCGTAGGGTGTTCAGCCTCAAAAGGTCGACGGCGGGAGCTTTTGCTGTACCTTTTAGGGTATTGAGCAGAAAAAATATGACAGGAGATAATCTGTTATGTAAGAATCGATTCCTCTTAGGGGAGAAAGGAAATTCAAGCCACGCCCACAAATCAGGATCTTGGTACCTCTTAGGGGCTCTTTTCAAAATTTCCGACGCCCCCGCCCTTTTTATTTCAGAGTGCCCCCCGAGCCTTCGCTAGGTATGTTATAATATTCTTTATTAAAAACTGCATATTGGATAATTCAATTTAAGAGTTTTCTTTGGTATCATGATATACTAGCAATTATACCACCCAGAACATCAAACCTTTACCGGTTCTCTCACCGAGTGCATGGCATTGACCGAACCGCTCGTTGCCAACTATGAGAAGTGAACTCTACGAGTATCGTGAAATTACCTTTTTGTAATCATTGAAGTCTTCCCAGGAGTCAAACATATTCAGTAGTTTTACCATTCCAAGGTTGACCAGTGCTTTACGTTTGGCTGTATAAAGGTCATCGATTGCTTCTTCTGTAAAGCGTATGTCTTTAGGAAGCGTCTTGACGCTTTCAGACTTGATAAATCCTGGTAGTCCCATAAAATTAGGATCGTCTCCCCATTTGTAAATCTCTTTCCTCTGTTGGATCTCCACGACTCGTTGCTTCTTCACAGCTTCGGGCTGATCATCTGTGATCAGTTTGGCTACAATATAATATAACAATAAAAACCTGGTGAACAAGGCAACTATAAAAGAATAGCAACAAAATAGAAAAGAAAGACAAAGAGATCTTTGTGCCACTGACTGGGTTTCTGACTTAAAGTAAATTGAATAGGTTGTGGCTTTCATACTAGGATTATTTGTTACTTGTGTGTTTGTTTTCACGAGGAACATGTATTTTCTTTCTTCGTGTTGTATTTGTGGGTTCCGCCCCCAATATGAATTTTGTACAGAGATTTTTCTTTGTTAATCGCTGTTGTTTCCTCGTATTATCCTGCATTTCATAGTAATTACCTTTAGTTATTCCCATAACATGTTCATAGTACATATTTTAGTTATGTAATTATTTTTAGTTTACGAGAATCATCGACGTTGGCATGAAATAAACAATCGATCAGTACTAGTGATTGGGACTTTCATTGCCTCCAGTGTTGGTTTTTATGTAAAATATGTCCATCCGAGCCTCGATACTTTGCTGATTTATCTCGATTGTCGTAGCTTCAGCCACATGAACTGTTAGGACAATTCACCGCCAAGATTAAATCAGACACAACTTCAAAATCTGACGATTTTCTTGTGACAAAGACAAACAGCAAGTGTCTACTGAGCTACAACAAATGTACAGCCCTGGAGTTATTGGATGTATTGGATGTCTAATCAACGCCAACACCCTCGAATACACCTCTCTGTTTGAAGATACAGATGACCTAAAAATGGCTTTATGGGCCCGAAAAGGCTCCGGGGCTTTCGAGAGACGGGCCTCTGGTCGGGGTCAAGGCGTTGTGTTTCTGGGAAAGGCACTTAACTCTCACGGTACTTCGATCCACGGAGGTGTATAAATGGGCGCTGGCGTTTTAATGCTGGGTGTGGGCGGTAACCCTGCGATGGACTAGCATCCCATCCAGGGAGGAGTAGAAATACTCCTAATCGCATACTACAGAACCGGGACAATCTCCGGCTGTATGCATGGGACTGATCCTTTTTAACTCTATTCATAGCTTTTTGGTGATAATCTTTTAAGGACCCTTTAAGCGAAAAACTCAAATAGGTGACTGCCATAGACCTTTTCATAGCACTTTCCTACCTTTTCCTTCAAAGAAAACAGCTTCTTGCTTCACCCAGCCGTAGCAAGGAAATTCATACATTATTTGATTGTCCGAAGTGCAGCTTATCACGACTTTGTCTACGAACCAGTCACTGGAGCGATGAAACAAGCCACCTTGGTCATTCTCCAACTTTATCATCAGAGGTTCACCCACATCCACTTCCTCGATGACATATGTATCTTCCTGGCCTTTCTCAAAATTGTTGTGAAACCATTTGTCCAAGACGACTGGCTTGGTTCGTGCCTTGGTCCCTAGAAAAAGAGTAAACGACTTCCATCACATTAAAATAGTTATTCAGTGTACGAACAATAAACAAGGAAAGTATACATGTATACATCGTTCTTTAAGCGTGAGCAACAATATGGCGTGTTTAAAGCGAAAGAAAATATCGATCGAGGGATACTGCAGCAACAACCAAGGAAAATATCTGAAATATGCATGTATACGACAATATTTTCAAAACCTCGGTCACAGTTTTCCGCTTTACGGACCTTCCATTCGCAAAGTGGAAAATGACGCAAATGACGCAAATGACGCTTTAATAGCACAAGAAAATATCAACGCAAATATACATTTATACCTCGTTCTTTAAAAACGTGAGCGACACCTGTTTTACTGAAAGAAAATATCACCGCGAGGCTATTGCTGCAACTGGTTTTTTAAATGACGCCGAAAAACAAAACAAAACATCAACTGGGGGCTAGTGCCAAAATCAGATTACAATATTTATATTTGGGGACGAAGCCACATCAATCTTAGCTGGCTTTCATGCAGGTCCTTTGACCTGGTCGAATTGGATTTTTGACATGTTGTTCGGTTGTGGAGGAAACTAGAGAACCCTGAGAAAAACCCTCCGAGAGAGGCGAGAACCACCAACAAACTCAACCTACATCAGTGGCACCGGGCTGGATTGGAACCCAGGCCACATTGGTGGGAGGCTAGCGCTCTCACCACTGTGCCATCTATACTCCCGTCTTTGAGCGTGATTGACCAAATCAAGCGTTTAAAACGAAAGGAAATATCACATCGAGGTAACAACAAATCGCTGCTGTAATTATGTATCGATGGTAGTTTAACGTTTGGTTCGTGGGGTCGAGGATTTCCGCTTTCGGTTCTAATGTGATTGCGAAGTCAATAAACGGATTGTTGATTTCAGATTTCTTCGTAGATAGGAACTTATTTAGCTGACCGAAATTTTGAAAAGAAATCCTCTACAACGAGCATATCAATTTAAGAGCTAATTCTGTCGGTCAACTTTTGTGATATTTGGCGGCTCCTAAAGGAGCCTTTTTGATTTTCTAAACAAGGTTTGAAGAGAGTTTTAAGGACGTTCGGGCTAATTGTCTCTACGCATCTTTACTGCGCACGCAAATTCACTCGGCACGTCATGCATGAGAGCGCGCGCTAAGTAATAGAATGAACAATGATAGGGCACATGACCATTGCTATAGCTTTGCCTGGATTTAACGATCTTGAACATTCGGTGACCCCTACTTTTCTTTCCAGAAACAGATTTTATTTACAATTATCTTCACATTGTCCAAAAATGAACAAAAAAATCAATGTGGGAAGTTAAGAAAAATTTTAAGATTTCTGTCCACGGGACATCGAATCCTGTCATCTTGTGGCTGCAAGGCGCGTGAAACTATGGTCGCTAAATGTGAACTTGTTCTTTAAGGAACCTCATCAGCTGTCTAAATTCACTTAATAAGTCCATTTAAACAATATTTGGCAGAGAACATTTCACTTCAGAGATCTAATTGCAACATTTTTAGGCTTACAGACACTTTGGCCTTATTCGCTAACGAAGCCCGATTTTTTCAGACTTAGGGTGTTCTTCCGGGCGTGTTCTCTCCAAAACGAAGTCGCTGATCCCCCATTTTTTTTACATTTCTGACATAACTAACTCATCATCTTACAGTGGTAAAAGTCTCAGAAAAATAATCAATGTTGGAAAATTTTCACGCGAACGTCCTTAAAGAATCCCCAATTAATTAATTCAGTAGTGAACTCATGTCGACTCACTTCACATCATTATGACGCCCACGCCTTGGGGTTGGGGTTATACTCGTTCTGTTTGCACTTCCTGGTCAACAAACCGAAAGTGCTCACTTTCTTAGGTAAGAAGTTTATTAGAAAAAGTCATTTATCTCACCCGTTATCGTTAAAGACACGCTGGCATCGGTCCCAGCTCCTTTTCGGTTACCAGTTCGAACCCGGATGCAATAGCTGACGTCGGATGTGGCTTGTTCTTTAATCTCCTTCGCTCGCGGCTTGCTTGAGCTCATCATACGTGAGGTGGGATAAACTTTAGACCGCAAGTAGGGGATTGAACTGTAGTCGTAGATTGTCTCTGCGGAGGGGAAATCAACTGAAGGAGGGCGGTGATCCATTGAACAACGAGTAAGTTCTACTATGTTAACATCTAACAATGACGTTACAGTGACGTCAGCGAGGTCCAACCATGGATGACTCTTTTCATCCCAGGCTCTGGCAGCGTGAAGAATGAGGTGGGAATCCTCTGGTTTTATCTCATGCAGTTGTATCTGAAGCTTGTATTTAATGGCACCTCGGGATATCTGCTCCTTGAATTCAGGAATCAAGTAACTTTGGGGTCGCTCATCTTCTTCCCACCGAGCATTTGCCCTAAAAGAATGAACGTTTATTCAGTCATACTGATTTTACTTCCTTTTCACGGGGGCTTTTGAATCCCTTGGTTGACTCAACACTCAATAGCTGCACCATATTGTCAGGATAGGAAGAAAAACGCCAAAAGTCGATTATGTTGATCGCGTGTCATCTTCCGAAAAGACATTGTGGCAGCTACTTACTAGAATTTATACGTAACAGAATAGTTTTGGTGTCCCACGAGAAAGAGGTTGTTTCATCGTTCCGTAACTGGACACAGTTTTAAATATTCACCTCTCAGTATTCTTGATTTTACAAGAACGAGAGACAGCAGGAAAAGAACAACACGGTACCCTAAGATGATCGAAACTCTGCCAAAGGATTGTCCCGTAGATGGGCACCACCCGGCCGTGAGCGGACACTTTGTCAAGGTGTTATCCATCAAGAAACACCGCATTTAATTTTAACCTTCCAGTACAGGCAACTCTCTTATGGAAACACTAACTTTTTCTGGTCCCAGAGAGTGTCTGCTTGAAGTGGGGGAGGAGGTGGGGGGGGGGGGGGGGGCGGGGGAAGGTGGTTCGAGCGTTTCTCTCAGTGCCCAGGGTATGCATGTATAAATTAAGGTTATGTTTATTTTACGTAATGATCCAATTTGCTTGATCACCTGACTAGTCTCCAGACTTCTCACGAGAGGTCCATTAATTGGGTGACAGTTGGGGGAGTCTGGATGAAACTATTTAATGGACCCTTGAGACGGCTGAGGACGACTCAGCTTGAGCTCTATAATCCTCAGCCTGCGCGCAAGCGCAGCAAGGACAATGCGACGGCTGCAGGCAAGGTATACAAGGATGCGATGCCGACCCATCTTATCAGTGCAAAACCAGAATATGCAAAGTGCTGGATGATTTACTCACATGACAACATAACGCAATAACTAATTTACAGAACTAACCATGGTTTCCTTTGGTCATATTCTGTCAGCAGGCCGCTTTCTTCCCTGCCGTCCGCGGGAACTAGGCGAAATTTGGCGTAACGGGAAACACCGTCTTTTGCTTTGTATTCAAACGCCATCCACGAGTAGTACCGCTGGTCAGTAAAGGATTTAGGGGCTCGGCGAAAAACAGCTATGGATAGGTGGAAGCTATGATGAAACGGAGGAGAGCATTAACACAAATATTTGAGATTGTTTTGGCGATTTTGTTTCTTGACTTGGAAGTCTAATAAAGCATATGCATGGTGTTTCAGCTTTTGAAAGCTTTCCTTCAGTGGTAACTGGAAACAAATACAACAAATACTCCAGATGGGTGAAAAATTATCTGAATATGAAATGTCACGAATTGACTATTTTAGATAACTTGTAACTTTTCCGGGGTTATTTCTATAAACAAGATATATAAGTATATTAAGGCGCTAAAGGGCATGGTTTTTGAGCCGTTTTGGTGTGAGATAGTGTTAAAATGTTCAGCATTTTAGTTGGATACTCTGTGATACTCTGACCTGGAATTGAGTGTGTTGTTCAGATGATACTATTTTCTCCCCGTTAAAATCGAGAAATTTGAAACGCTTCTAAAAACAGTATGCGCCAATTGAAGCCATTCCTGGTTAGCTAAGGTCATGTATTAGAGAAGTGTACAAGCTAATTTCAGTGTTCTGAAATAGCGTATTGATTTTCGGGTCAGGTCTGAAATGGGGTATCGATAGTTACATAATTATTTTAGACTAGACTTAGCTAGTTTACAGGTGCGCCAAGAAAACAAAATTACAAAGAAAAAAATGTATATGCAATTGATTATTAATATTAAACCAAATTACCTAAGAATATATTACTACTATAAAATATCTAAGAATGTATATAAGAATGTAAAAAAAATGTAAATTTTATTTTAGCTTGAAAGAATCTGAAACGGGGTAAGGTTTTCAAGAAACGCGCCGCAAACGTTCTCTAATGCCTTCGGGAAGTACTGCCCGGTAACTCCATGTATACTGATTACTATCCTTAGACAAGGAACGAACTTACGAACTTACTTCCAAGGGTCTTCGAGACAGAAAGCTTTAAAAGTTTTGGGGCCTCCCGCTAAAGCTGTCAACATTTTATCAAAACTATAGATGTTCCAAAACGCAGCTTCTTCACCCGTATGCATCATCAAATCAAACGGCGAATCGAAATCGCTGTCGGCAAACTTCAAAGAGACCGCTCTTACGTCCAACTGAGAGTCATCGGACCGGACCAGATTAGAGTGGCGGAGACGGAGTGGGAACACGTGACCTACAGTGAAGAATTCGTGCTCCGGGAGGAGAGGGTTGTCGAGGACTGTTGCAGTTCCTACGGCCCCCACACCTCTAGCGTGGGTCCCGCGTTGACGAGTCACGAGCGATTTTAAAGCGAAACGGTTTTTATACTTTTTGACGTAGCGGGCCATCTGTGCAGCACTGAGAGGACCAGCTTTGGGTGGAGGCTAAAACAAACAAATATGATGAGAAATTAATGTAACGTCAATTGCTCAAAGAGTTCTAAAGTGAGGAAACGTCAAGTTGTTTCCATTACCGCCCATTAAGAGACCACCTAAAATTTGACAAAGCTAACAAAGTTTGAACCAAGATGAGAGTTTCTTTGTATATTTTAAACATGCTTCAGTCCTTTGCGGCTGTTATTTTTCAGCATTACCTTCAAGCAATTTGACGTCATTATGACTCGCACATTATCTCACTAGATTCTTTTAACACTTAGGGTGGCATGGACGGGTAGGAAGGTTCTTTGTGGAGTTCCGCCGTCCGCTCTCCAACAGGTCAATTGCAGCCCGTCCTCTCCACAGGTGTGGAGCTCGTCCTTTCTACAAGACCTAAAGTTCGTCCGTTCTCCGAGAAGCAGGTTAGAAATTGTCCACTTCCTTAGTGGCCAGTTAGAGTTATACTACTCACCCACCCGTTTTGAGGGGGCGAGGATCAGACAAACCAGGCAAGAAGAGGGGAAGCATTCGCCTCACAATGCTCAAAAACTGATTTCGTTAAGATCTTCAGATACAGTCGTGTAGAGGAGTCAGTTTCATTTGAAAGAAGTAGGCGTCTCATCCTGGTGTCCAGAACATACATGCCGAAGACTTCTAGTTTAGAGCGTGGATTTATAACAACCTAACAGGTGTGCATTTCACATACCTCGTCAGCCTCTTTCATTTTTTTCAGATATAACTCTTCTCCCATCCTTTCACGAAAAAGTTGGAATCCCATGTTTTCCCCTGTGAGTACAAAGCACAAAAGACAGTCCCGCAGTTATTTCAAAAAGATAGGTTTTAACCGGGTTTTAGGGTTTTATGGTCACCGGTAAATAAATACCATATCCCTTGTTGTTAATTTTCTTTTTATCAACAACGGTCTGCTGAGCTGACCTTGTAGTTAATAAAGACAGGAGATTATTAAAGGAGGCTCTCGACTTGCCACGCCCACCGCATGTCAGCTCATCTTGCGGCCTCGCTATATTTTCACGGCCTTTCCAGGTCCTTTTAAAAAGAGTTATGAGACATTGTTTTACCTCCCAACTCAACTGCGTTTTCCGATTGGAGGAGAACGTGTCACATGTCATGGGTCAAAACTCACTAACTCCCTAGGGGGAACAAAACTCACTAACCCCCTACGGAAACAACTACTTGAACTTTAGACTCGCACGTGATAAGGTTGCGCACGTTAAAACCGCGGCAATTTTTGTGCAAGATGGCTTCAAGCAGATGACGTTTTTGCAGTTTGTTCTATTTTTGAGTTAGGAGGTATAGCAAGACACTTTTAAGTGTCATTAAAATGACTGGCCCCACGGGAAACAGTGAGTTTTGTTTCCCCCTCGATCCTCAATGAGGGTAACGAAAATCACTGTTTTCCTCGGGGCCAGTCATTGAGTACTTAATGTTAAATTGCACAAAAAAAATAAATAAATAAACCAAATGCAACAACGAAATAAACGAATGACTGAATAGCGGGGTCAATGAAATTAAAAAGACACACAAAATGAACACTCGAGAACGAGCATTTTTAATGTATGTTTAAACACTACACTTACAGGGAGTGAGTTCTCTCTTGCTTCCAACAATTGACTTCTTTGTGTGGCCATGCTTCACTTCAAATTTTTTCTTGGAAGTTGTTGCTCCCATATTCCCGGCTATTATGTGTTTGCTCTGAGAAACACAGTAAGAGAGGATAAATTAATGATCAAAAATACTATAAGGTAGCTAACTTAAAAAAAGTTAGTACAAATTTTGAAACGATATCTGGCTGAAACGATTAAAAAATTAAAAAGAATGTTATATTGCGGACAACAATTCATGTCCACTAGCTGGACAATACAACATTCTTTAAACAAACATTCATAATTTGCATTTTTATTTTGCAATTTCACGCATTTTTATTCCATATTTTTCTTTTTCTTCGTTTCTCGTAATTCACATTTTAGCCTTCGAAGTCTGTAGTTCAGGCAGTAGAAAGTTTGTAATTTTTTGATCTTTTCAGCCAGAGATCGTTTTAAAATTTTTACCGTGTTTTATCACTGGCTGTGCCCCTTCAATATTTTCATGAAAAATATTAATTTAAATTTAAGAGAAAAGAAGAAGAAAAGACAAGAACACTTATGCTCAGAAAGGCACTTAATTACAATGTTACTTGTTTTGTTTACAGCTGAGCAAATTGAATTTGACTCAGCTGTGCCTGCCATACAAGTATTCATCATCCTCTCTTGTGTTTTCATTGTTTCAACAAGAGACTGTGTCTGTCGAGAAATCGACAGCTGATAGCAACTTGTAAAGCTTTGAAATGCTCTTTTATGGAATATTTTCATCCGAAGCCACTACTTCATTGTAGACTGCCTAAGCCAAATTAACTTATAATATAAGCTTAAATTGTTGTTCTTACTATAGGCTATGGTGGTGGAACTGATAGAGTCGCACGGTAAGAATTTTTAGGTCGAATCATAGTTACTGAACTATGGTCGAATCCAGAACAAAATTAGAAAACCACCAGAAACTGTACACATGGGATGTCTCCTTATTCAACAACATTGTAGAAAGTTGTCAAGTTTTAATTTGTTAGACAAAGGCGTTTGAAATCTGCGGACTTTCACGTCGTCAGTTAAAATTGAAGCTGTCGTGTTTAGTTTCGCCAGAGAAGAGTTCTCGGTATGTTTTTTTTTATTTTGTACGATGTTCCCGTTTCATACCGGACGTTTAAGACATTTTTTTTGTCCAGGCGTCGTTTTCAACGTTTGTAACGTAAAAACGGCAATAAGATGCGTCTAGATGACATTTACCCTTCTAGCGTGACTGGCCAATATTGACGAGAAAGTTGATTAAAATGGTGCCGGAAATGGACGGCAAACAAAAACAATCTTTGCCCTGAATAAGTTCGCTCGGATTTAAAGGACCCCTATGAAATCACAAGGTCCCCATCTAGACCTAATAGGCCACCTTCGATATATATTCTGACATGGCTTCGAGGCTTTCAGGACAAGTCTAATTGTAAAAATGTAAATTTAGGAACCAAATAAAGATTGATTGATTGTTGAATTGCAAATTTGTTAAGTTCCTTTTGTCCCTCAATTCCCAAAAGAGACTTGGAGACAAAGAAATCACCACCAAATGTAGACGTTTGTCCTGAAAGCCTCGAGGCCATGTTAGAATATTGGTTCATCAAACGTGGCCTATTAGTAAAAATTCGTCCTAACGAACCTCAAGAGATTTTCAGAGAAAAAGCCCTGAAAACAATTGTCGAACCCGAAGAACTCGAACTAAATTTTGCATCTTACTTGACCTTGTATAGCTCTTCTGACTCTTCTGTTATGACAAATTTTATCAGTATTTGTGAAAGTTGAGATAGAAAGATTGAACTTTACCTCTCTGGCTCTGGAGCTTCAAACCTAGTCCTAATAATAACTATACATTCAGTTCACGGAAGTCTGCAACTTGCCATGACCCAATTTCGAAAGGACCATACGTGCGTGACTGTACTGTAGAAATTCCGCGCATCGAGATGATGGACAGAGACATGGCAGTCGGGGCGGGGCAGAGCAGTAGTTTCTCAGACAATTCAAATCAAATTTCTGAAACGATCTAAAACGATAGGCGGATCAGAATTAAAGAGCAACAGTTTCTTTTGTCTGAATTTAACCTAACATGACCTCTTTAGAACATGCTTATTATTATGCAACATAAAATTTCACCCGGACGCGTAAGGAACCTTTAAAAAAATTAATTTCCATGTGATCATTTGAATTCAGTCCTAGATTTTGATCTTATCCATGACTAATTCTCTATCTCTTTAGGCAGCGTGCCAAACAGTATTCTACCGTATTTCTTACGACGAAAAGGTCCAAATTTCTCTTGACAAAATGACCACAAGCGATAGCATCGAAAAGCATCCCTCACCAAACCGAAACTTAATTGTCTGGGAACGTATTACCGAATTTCGATTTGAACAAAAAACGTAGACTGTTCCTCGTTCCCTTGCTCGCGCGTGCGTGACGTGTCACGTTACATGTTACTGTAGTTCGTGATCATCTGTGGAAGTCCAACAGTTAAGGTCAGCACTTAGTCTGGTTGTTTGTTTCGTCTAGGTTCTCTTCATTTTAACAATTCCTCTCACGTTTCCGCAATCTTTCTGACCTTAGCTAAGGGACTGACCATTGTATTTTTGAGGGGGGAGAGTGTGGGGTGGGGAGGGGGAGGTTGGGCAATTTTCTGGGGCATGATTTTTTTTTCTTACAGTGGTGTAAGAAAGTTTCGAACTTATAACTTAAGGTATACGCCGATGAAAACACCCTTAATTTTAGCTTTAAGGGCTTATAATTAAGCAGTTATTCTGGTTTATAAAATATGTGGGAGAAGATTCAGATCCGATCGAGGTTGTACTGCGATGTCGCACCCCAGATAACACATGCATAATCAACTTAACAAATTGACGTCATTTTTTATGCGTCTGCCCTCTTATTGATGATAAATTGCGTCATAACATGTGGCTGTGGAACCACGAACCGCGGGCGAGTGGTTCCGCAGTAAACTTTGACAATGTTATGACGAAATTAGACAGTTATTGTAAAAAATAGGTTGGATTAGGGATTTGTAAAACGACTGCCCCGCGCACTGAGGTAAATATGTTTCGATAGCTTTTAGTAGATTAATTCGTTTCAGAACTTCACTACAGACTTCTTCAATGTGTAAATTCCAAGTTAACTGTTCGTCAAGTACAAGACCGAGAAGTTTGTGACTGTCTACACTTTTTATCGCTGTTCCATTGTGAGTGATCTGGATTCTTTGACCTTGCAAACTTGCCAATTACGGTTTAGAGGCGATAACCGGCATGGATTCCGTTTTTGCAACATTCAAAGCCATTCCATGGTTTTCTATCATGATGAAATGGGTTTCAAACAGTTTGCCAACTGCTGATTCACATATTCTAAAGTTCTGCCACTGAGCAACTAATATTGTTGAATCGTCCGCGAACTTCTTTAATTTCTGGGGGTCATCAATTTCAAAAGATAAGTCATTCATAAACGTGATAAAGAGAAGGGGGCCCAGAATGCTCCCTTGTGGGACACCACGTGAGACATCAAGAAAATTAGAAGTTGTTCCGTTTACGGCTACGGCTTGCGTTCTCATCCATAAATACGAGTTAAACCAGCTAAGTGTTGTCTCACTTAAACCGTAGATTTCTAATTTCTTGAGAAGAAGATTGTGATTAATAAGGTCGAAGGCCTTGCTTAGGTCCAGCATTAGAACGCCATTTACATCGCCCCTGTCCATATTAAGAAGTAGCGTGTCAGTAATGTCTATAAGAGCAGTGATGCAGGAATGATTCTTCAAGTACGCAGATTGGTTCTCTATAAGGAGTCTAAATTTTTGGACCACGATAGAAAGGTTACATGGACGTGCCGTTCACAGATCTTTGAAATAACAGGCAAAACGGAGATCGGTCGGTAATTAAGTTTCGCTAATTTATCACCTGATTTGAAGATCGGAGTTACGCGAGCAATCTTCCAGATGTCCGGAAACGTGGCAGTTTCAAAACTCAGATTGACAATGCTGGTCAAAGAATCGGCGATTTCATTGACACAAAGTTTTAAGGGTCTGACCGGAACTTTGTCGAGACCATTGGCTTTAGTCGTAGACATCGAATTTATTTGCTCCTTAGCAAAGCAGCTCGTTATCAGTGGTATGTTAAAAAGTTCGCCTGATGGTTTCATCTTACTAATAAAAGACCTCAATTTCTGAAGATCAGGCGTACCCTGGAGGCTTACGTCAATGTACTTCTCCGCAATACTCACAAAAGCCGAATTGAATGCTTTAGCCACCTTATTTGGATTAGACGTCAGCTCGTTGTTCTCAACCTGAAGAGTGATGTGCTGTTGTACGATTCTTTCCTTTATGAGTGTGTTTCGATGGTCCCAGCAGATTCTTGGATTGTTAACATTGCCATTAATTGCACTTTTATTAAAAGAAATAGGTTTTAGCAGATCTCATCAGTTTTATAGTATGTTGTGTTCCTGCTTATTTTGTACAATCTCCCGCAGTCTTTGTCAGTTTTCGTCCTACGTGCTTTCTTTAGTAGTTTGTTTCGATGTTTAATAGCGTCAAGTAATTGTTGTGAAAACCAAGGAGGTTGGTAGGGTATATGCAGCCCGAATTCTTGCAGCGAGACGCGTGATAGCTGTGTCTGCGGTCAAATATTCCTTTGGTTACAAGGCATGCGATAGCGGCGAAAGGGTTCGCACAGGGCAGAATAGACCCTTTCGCCTCGTTTGTATGTCAAACCGCTAATAACTGCAACAAACGTTTTTGGCGAGGCCATTTTTCCACTCGCATTTCCCCAACGTACCAAGCTTTCCAGTGCGAATTGCACTTTTCCGTATTTTGGCCGCAAAATAATTGGGCAGAGCGAATTAAAAGCTCTCCACTTTTACCCCCTCCCCCTCCATTGTGGGAACGCTTGCACTCATTTCGTCCTTGGTTCGATCAACCGAGAAGTTGGAGGGACTGTTCGTCGTCTATTTATAGGTGTTTCCACTTATTCTATTTATGTATTGCACTTATCATGATCAGCTAAACCCATAACAGCCCAATAAAGTTGCAAAAATCTTGAAGTGAGTGATTAAGGAAACATGTTGCACAGGAAAACTCAATCAGTGTGAAAAAAACATTCGTGAGAAGTGGTAATTTCCAAGTCATTAACAATTTCTGGAGTCCCTACGAATAAATAAATGACTGGCTTCTCGTTTCAGTCTCAGCCATTATTGCGCATTACTGACCCATATTTTACGGTGATTCGGCTCAGCAACTTTTCACGCTATGTGCCACTCGACTGGAATTTCTCTCACGAAATGATAGCTTACGTGTAGGCTAACAAAATGAGCCGGCTCAACAACAATCACTGATTAGCCATTTCGGCGTCAGCTGTCAACAACTTACGTATTTTATGGTGATAAAAGCGCTCAGTGTGAATAGTGAGGTCCTCTCACGCTATGCCTATCATGATGTAGGTTGTCAAAATAGTACACGCTCTAAACAATATTGAATTCGGCACTTAATATTCCTGTTGGCGTTTGTGGTTCATAAATAACACAATCCTTTGTGTATATAAGATTCAGTCGAACTTCGTTAAACAAACATGAACACCAAAGAATTATACACTCCGAGATTACTGGAGATCGGAGTACCTTACCGAGAACGTTCTTCGCATATTTAAAACTGATACGACGAGAAGCGAGCTCGCTTCGCATATGAAAAGAGAAGATTTGACAACGCTAAATTAAATATTGATTTAAAGACTCGGTTTGAATCACCGCTATCAACAAGAGTTGAGTTTGCTTACCTCCTTTGAGTTCTGACGGGCTCGCCAACCAGTCTCCTGTTCTAATTTACCGTAAACTCGTACGGAGTGTCCGAGCCGATATTTTATATGCAGTGGTTGCGTGATTTGCAGCTTTTTTCCTTTGTAATGCCCTTTGACGTCACCAGCAGTGATTGTCGTAGCTCCTTCCGTTTTACTAACACATTCCAATACTGTTTTCATTGAATAAGGTTTGGTATTTCTCACCTACGCCATTGAACATCGGTAGCATTTTTGCGAGGTTTCTCAAATTCAGTGTCTAACTTCGGGGTTCAGTTACTTGTTTGCTTTGATGTTAGCCCGAGGTCATTCATTGGAACAATGGATATTTTGAAAACATTCTGTAGACGTTTTGTGTGAAGTACATGTATAATTAACCGCGCGGCCATGGGCCGAGCGCGGTTCATGGTTTACCCGTGGTTTTTTTTCGTCTTGTATGCGACCAGAGCCAAGCTTTCACTCGGCCAAATTTTGAGTCACGGAACCTGTGATGTTTACTCGCCAAAAGCTGTTGAAACATTAATAAATCTCATCTCCGATACTGACTTTCGCGGGAAAAAAATTAAAAACCCAGCGTTCGTCAAAAATTATATTTTTTCAGCAGAAATTTCGCTCGGAACATATACATATTTATATTCGTTTGAATCATCGATGAAATGCCCTTTTTCGGATATTTTTTCCTTCGGGGTCAACAAAAACCTCCGATTACAAAATCACGCCGAACCCACACGTTGCAAAAAAATCTCTTCGAAACCCTGATTTCGAAGCGGTATATCACTTAAGCGTTAATAGCTACCACACATTGGCAGGCGGTAAATCTTTCCTTAACAATCCAGCTTTATCGTGTTAAAATTTCATAGAAATCGAACAAAACCAGAATTAATTAGAATTTTTTGTGACCTCACTCCATAGACTTGACCTAACAAAGGAAGCCATGGTCGCCCATAGCAACCAAAAAACACGAACATAACAAAGCTGACGTTTCGGCCAAAAAACTCCAGAATTATCGGCTGAGAGCTTAAACTTGAATGGGAACATCTTTTTCGAACTTTTTTCAACTGATTTAGACGAAAGACTGGCCTCGGCGGACTACAAAAAAGACCAAGAGAAAAAACAGAACAAGACAGCAGAAAAAGCCGATAATATTAATTCATCGCGTGGCTTTCGGCACGAAAACGAAAATACAGCTTACTTCTGGATAAATTCAGTCTTAGAAGCCAGCAACTGGTCCCAAATTACTTTCTGTATCCTTACAAATGTCTTGACTTCTATCTCCGAAAGATTTGGCCGCAATTTTTGAGTAAATAAACATTTCGTCGACGGTGACCGCCATTACGTTGGCTTGCATACTAAATTAGCTAACTTGACAAAATTCTCCCGTGGGGGGGATATGACGAAAAGAGCTGAAAGATGGCCTATAATTGGCTAATGATGAGATCATCCCACTGTCCAAATTTGGTGAGAATCGAAAGTAACGCCAATTTTCTGTCACGTTTTCAATCTGTGGTCACTGGAGCGACCAAAATCGATACATCGGTCGGGATAGAGTTTTATTATTAAATTATATGACTTGTGTGACTACTTTACTAGCCCTTTACTCGTGGAAAACACCAATTAAATTTAATCGTGACTTTTAAGAAAGAAAGCTGTTGTTAATAGTGTTATTATCGTGTCATTTATATCGTTCATGCCCATACATATCCCGAAGAAAGTTCTACAAAGATTAAGACCATTAGGTCATCGGAGATTTGTCAATGGCTACCACTGATGGTGCAATAATACAGTTTGTGTTGATCAAGTGATGTGATGTCTACAGTAAGAAAAGAATCATCAATGACTACTTTGGAATGTGCACTCCGTTCCGACGGTAGTGCTAAGCAAACAGTTAAATTTTAAAAGCGCGGTTATAAGATCTAACAGATCTTCTTGTTACCTTTTAAGTTTATTTGTCAGAAATACTGAATCAACTTCTGGTGTTTCAGCTGAATCAAGGTTCTCGTCCATTTTTTTCTCCCAACACCTTCGAAGAAGAAACTGTACGGCAGAAGCTGACTTTTTAATTTAACTTCCAAACACTTCCGTGTCGCTTCTTGAATAAATCCATGCAGGATGCCGGCTGATGACGAACATAAACCTAATCCTGTCCATTCGCTTTAGGGGGTTAGAGCTTTTCACAAGGCGTGGCAGGTTCCCTTTCAGCCCGGGAGAGACATGAAAGGGTCGAGGATTCCGGTCGTCTCGCTCAGGGGTATAAATCAAAGATTCTGGTCTCACTTAAGGTGTTCATGAGAAATGCCACTATTTTCAGCTGTCAAAATAATTATCTTTTAGGGCGCACTTGAAAAATAATAATAAAACTGAAACGCTCTTATTTCCGCTTTTAGGCTCGATCTCCGACGGTCTCTTGAGTCCGATCTACTAGCAGGGCTCCTTTCCTGAACAGCGACTGGTGATAGGGCCTATTCCTTTTTAGGTCACAAAAAGCTCGAGTCAAACCCATATTGGTCAGCTTTTGCGGGTTTAACTCAAACATCCTGACCTTTTCATATGGGAGTTTTCCCCCCACCGCCTTTCAGTTTACGAATCGAGATCCTTTATATCGTGCAATCTGAACAATCTCTTTCCTCGAATCTTTGTCCTTCCTGCCCAAACCTGTCGAACGCTGGTCAAGGGGATCAAAGACTCTGGGTAAGAAAAGACGTACCTTATGGCTGTTTCAATCCATTTATTAAGCACTGACATAAAAATGTCAAGAAGACTTCCTTTTTTGGCGATTCATTCATGATAGGGACCAGTTATGAAAGTAAGTGAAGGGGGGAGGGTACCTTTTTTCAATTGATGGTGTACGAAAGGGGTACCTTTTCTGTCAAAATTGGATACAAAAGAGTAACTGGTTGGATCTCGGGGTGTAGCTTGGATCCCCGTGTAGAGTATTGTAGAGTACCCCCCGGGCAGGATAGGGAGAGGGAAGAAAAAATCTTCCCCGCTCCCTCCGCGCCATCGTTCTCTCGTTCCAACTCTCCTCGTCTTGTGACACTGCGATACGCGAACAGCACTTACGTCCCCCCCCCCCTCCCCCAAAAACAACGCAGGCTGCATATTTTTGAAGAGTATAAATACAGAGGCCGATAAAACCTAAGATTATTACTTTTTTTATAAGATGTAGTTTATTACAACGGGAATTTTACATTGCTGATCACGGTACCGGAAATACGTAAAACTTAGATGATTGACATTGTAAATTAATGATAAGGTAAATTAAAACAATGAAATAACATATAAATAGCAGGAAATTAACCAATAGGTTTCTTCGCGGATGTTAAGACCATGCCTTTAAAACGATAGAAGCTTTCCTTGCCTTACGGATTGAGCTCGGTGTGAAAATATTTTTTCGATGATTTGATGCTTGTTTTTTGAATGATTTGAACAGTTCGCCTCCCCCCCCCCCCCCCCCACTTTCGTACCTACAACAGGTGGCGAAAACGATATGAAGTTCTGGTGAGTACCCTCACTTTGACACAGTGTGACCAGCCCCCCCTTTGAAAAATCCTGGCTCTGCCCCTGTGATAAACATTTGTCTCCCGCTTAGCTTCTACTCGTGTTGTGTAGAAACAGTTTAAACTTTGCGACTGATTTGTTTCTTCTACAATTCCATACATATAGTAAGTTTACCAAGAATTATCAGATAATTTGGAAGATTATTTCTATTTAAAACGCCATGCCAACTATAATATCTTTTAGTGTTAAGCTGAAATTTGCATTCCAAAGATTAGACAATATAATATAACTAATAATTATACTATACTAATATAACTTACTAGTATAGTGAGACAAGAGACAAAATAAGTCTTCATAAGATATCTTAAAAACTCTCGCTTTCGCGACTCAAATGTTTCTACGGTTAACATTTTTAACTCAACAGTAACTTTTTCAAAACGGTGAACAAAACGATGCCATGTATGAACGGTCTGTTATTTTTCCTTCTTCCGTACGGCTAAGAGTTAACCACTCATTGTGTATCGACTGGGGAGGGGAGAGACTACTGCCTTCACTTCAAAACAAATAGAACCCGTCGGCACGAAGGTTAGGAGGACGAGGGCATTTGTCGGAGATGAGTAAAAGTGGTATGGATAAATAACCGATTATTACTGCCTAGCTTTAAGTAGCCTGGGTCGCATGCGCCACATTCCGCCAGTATATGGGGTTAAATCTGCAACGCAGGCTAAGTAAAGGATCGAGCCACGTTACGATTTACACATCTTGAAAACTCAGCCTAAATTTTTAAAGTTAGTCGTCTGGAATCTGTGTCAATCTTCAACACCCTTACCATCCTTGTTGCTTAATATCTCTTTGGGGTCTATCTCAGTAAACTATCATTTTCCGGTTTCCTTCAATTTAAAGGTAATTTTGTACATGGCCAAAAGAACTCAAAGACCCTCAAAATACCGTGACCGAGCTCCTTTAATGGGAAATAAAGATGGACCTGAACGTGTATCATATACAATACTCGCCAGATTGTCACCGGAAATTCCATTCATTTGTGTTTGATGTTTTTCAATGACAGAACTTGCAAGATTTGCAAGCCAATATTCTGGCCCGAGTTTGAATTCGCCAAAGATACAGATCGGACGCGCGTCGCCAGCCCTGAAGTAAGCCTGACTACAGTAATTTCATCGGACCTCTTAGCATCCGCCGTTTTCTCCGAATCAGACATGAATATTCCAGGTGTTCATTACATGTTGCGTGCATCTTCAATAATCCCGGAATATCTAGGATTTTATGGCGTCACGATTACATTACATATTCGAGGCTAACATACTCAAGATATTTTTGCATTTATTGCAGTGGTTTTCGCTTGAATAAAAGAAAACGTCAATTGAAGCTGTAAATTAAGTCAAGAATTTATACTAATCAGTTGAAAAGACATTAGTTCGAGTATTGCCGGTTTTCATATGACGTTACCAGTGACGGATCTAGGGGAGGGCACGGGGATCCCGGTCCCCCTTATTTTGAACAAATCACAGAAGGAAGAAAAGCAGGCAGGGCAAGCAAAACAAAACCGGCACACCCCCCCCCCCCGCGCCCCTCTCGCCTTAGCTCAAAGTCTGGATCCGCCTCTGGTTACTGTGTTTCAAACCACCGTAAATCCTCGAATTAGCGTCAAGGGCACTTATTTCAAATTTACTAGAAGACGGGAGGCGCTTATTCGAGGGCGGCGCTTATTTAATTTTTTCCAAATTGTGGACAGATATGATCGCTTTTTTGTAATATATGTACGTGCCAGTCCTGTCTCTCTTGAAGAGCAATGTAGTATAACCCCTTTACCCGATCTAGGCATGCTGCACAAGTGCCAGTTGGGCATTGGGCAATGAACAGCAGATCTTTATGGTGTTCCATCCCCGCCAAAAATCAACTTTAGCACTCGACATCTAACTTTAGCTCTCAACATCCAACTTTATATCACTCAACATCCAACTTTATAGCTCTCAACATCCTACTTTAGCACTCAACATCCAACGTTAGCCATCAACATCCAACTTTAGCACTCAACATTCAACCTTTTAGCAATCAACATCCAACTTTAACACTCAACATCCAACTTTAGAACTCAACATCCAACTTTAACACTCAACATCCAACTTTACCTCTCAACATCCAACTTCAGCAATCAACATCCAACTTTAGCAATCAACATCCAATTTATCAATTTCGAAATTATCCTGTCGAAATGGTTTGATATTTTCATTACAAGGAACTTGTAAGCTTAATGTTGAATCGAAGTTAACCTTTTATTAAGGATTCAAGTTTGAATATTTCATTCCGACCACGGGCTTTCGTTCATTTAGCTTCGTAAGTCGAGCTTTCTAAAATGCACAGGCTCTGCGAAATGTCGACTTCAGCTTTGCGAACGATGTACAGTTTCCGCCAAAAAGTGTCAAATGTCAAAAGGTTACGTCACATCCGCAAAGGTGACCTTTGATTTCCCGCCAGAACGGACCATTCGATCCAAGCTCACACAAGCTAATACACCGACCGATTAGTCTACAAAAATTCTCAATTAGTTGTTTGTTCGATTGTTCCCGCTACATTGATCGAATTCGATTCGAGATGAATAACGAACAGGGTCAACTGGATGCAGTGAAAGACGCTCTGCGTCGAGTAGCTGAGAGACTAGATGAAATAAGTCGAACCGGCACGTCTCATGCCGCGAGTCAAGGTAAGAACGTGATTTGGCGATCGTACCAGTAAAAACAGCCATTGATTTGTTTTCTTTTTTTCGTGCATACCACGTACCTCATCGACCCACAAGTGAGATCATTATGCTTCCAGAAACAATGATAAAAGGTTCACTTTTAGGGGAAATTGGTGTGCACGCCACGTGTAAAATAAATCAATGGGTTTCATACAGGCGAAGCAACCGTCTACGTGACTGTGTGCGTTGGTGACTGCGTGACTTTTTTAGGCATAAGAGGCGCTAAACTTATATCTGTTTACAATTTTATAGCTAAATGGCGTGCTTCGTTTGAAAACCAGAGCATTTTGAATTTCAGAGTTTACAGCGGTGCGTGGCACAAAGCTACGATCGAGTTTGTTGAAAAATATATACTTATCTCATGATTTTGAGCCGTTTTAGAAGTCAATGCATTCGGGAAAGTGCTTATGTAAATGCTTGTTTGTTCAGTACAGATAATCAGCCGCCTATATAGCCAAAGTAAGCTGAGTAAGTTCCAGATGTACCACGGATATACACCGTTTGTGCGTTTTCATACGGGGCTCTAAATTTCTGCGCAACATTTCGAGGAATACTCGGCTGAAGTTTGGGGAAACGCACAGGCCTAAAACTTGGAAAGTTCTGTCCTCTTTATTTATCCTCTATAACATCACAATTTCTTGACTTTTTCCATTGGATGTTTTTCGATTTTTCATTTCATAGGGTTAGACAGCGTCATTTAACATTTTGAGCGATTTCGAACGATTTTCGCGCTTTCCCACCACGTCTTTTAAATTGTCACACAGTCGCCAACAGACATAACGTACCTGTGGTATTTGCTAGTTGTTTTAATGTATTCTGTGAACACGCTCTCTAGTCAAGGATGGGGGGAAGAGAGAGCGGGAAGAAAGGGAAGAGACGAGAGAGGAGGGGAGAGGTTCCGACGCCCCAAACCCCGCCCCCATTCCCCTATGACTACTTAAAACTGCGATCGCTTGGATGCTCCAAAGAAAGTTAAATATCTGAGTTTTGTAGTCCTTGAGCAAAAGAAATATATGATCTATGGAGAACTACAATGTTAAATGAAATAAAAAAGGGATAGGTGCAAAAATCAGTTTTCCAATTGGGTTATTTTTATAAGCATTGGAAGAGTGTACGGTTCTATTACAAATTTACCCGTAATTAGGAAAAAACTCTTTAATGCTGTTGGTCCTTTTAACTATCGTTCAATTCGAATAATTATACTTCATTTCCTTTGACGCATTTTGTTCACACTTGATCTATTTTAACTTGTACATGAATACTGCCAGGGTCGCATTCCGTGCGTACGAGCTCCCCCGGATCAATCACCCTTGTCGCACCGTCCACTAGTCAGCTGGATCTACGGATGCAGCCGCCTATCACCACGAACCAGGCTGCACAGGAGCACAGGAGGCTCTTTTCTTCAAGAGGAAAGAATGCTTTCGTGAGGGGAGCTGACAGAAAAACGAGAGGCTCTAGTCGCGGGAAAGGCAAGCGGATCCCCACCTGCACGTTAAAGTTCTTTTGTCTTTCCCAGGCCAACGCTATTAAACCGCCAACTGCGGTCAAAGAGAGGACCGCGCTGTTGAACGCCGGTCTGGGAGATGCCACTATTCAATTCCAAATGGACAGTAGCACTTTGGAGTGCCATCAGCAGATAGTGAGCAAGTTTCCCAAACTGCTGGAAACTGGCTATGAATTGCTTTTGTACCAGCGAGGGGAGGACGCAGGCTTTTACAACATCCCTTCCCCTTACACTCCGCAACGTATGAGGGATACCGCCGGAAGTTCTAAAATATATTTAAGGCCCCTTCAGAAAGATTTAGACGAAAGCCCTGTGGAACGTTGTACCGAGTTACTTAAGGTAATTAGTTTAATATTGAAATTCTTTTCTTCAATACTATTATATGGTGAACAAAAACAGCGAGAGCTAGAGTCTTCAGATGCAATATAACCACAAATTAGTACGAACGCAACAACGCTCACCTACGCCCCACTTCTAATGCTATTCAACGCGTCCGTCTATTAGGATGAAGATGGTCCTAAAGTGAACTGCTTACAATGTGGAATTGCAGTCCCAATGGCAAGTTTGAGTAGCCATATAACCGATGAGCACAACGATGAGCGTGATGTTCCCCAGTTAAAGGTAAAGAGATATTCATGTTCACGGCAACCATTTATTACTGATTTTCTGATTTTTAAGCAAATGCCATTTTACATGCTCTGGTATTCATTGAAAAACAAAACAAAAAAAAACAGTAATGATATGTTCATGCATGTGTTAATGCAACATTTCTGTTGCTGATAGAGACAACGAACCATAGACGAACTAGTCATCGAGGATGACCACAATGACATACCTTGTACTTCGTCAAGGTAAATATAAACTTTTAAAGGACGGACCTATAGATTGATCTCAAACACAGCTTTGAGGATAGGGGAACAGAAGTCTGGCATACAGTGCAGAAGGCCTTTACTCTTTTTATTTCTGGAATAACTTTGTCAACCTCCTCATGTGAAATGTCGTTCTACATCGTAGTCCAGAATACACCCGGGAGTGGGTGTGGAAGAGTCGGTTTAAGCCCAAATTTTAGTCTACGATTCTACCTATGGGCCTGTATCTTGCCAAACTCAGTTTAAGTTTCGGCACGTCTTGTCTTGTTGGGTTATTTTTTTCTTGAGTAACCACTTTTTTTCTTGTAATATATATATATATATATATATATATATATTTTGGGTTTTCAATGCAGGTCGCAACGAAACATAAGTATGGCTTCGTTTTTAGAGGAAATATGTCCTGATGCAACGGCTGGAGAGATTGAGGCAGCGCTATCCGCATCTGGAGGCGATGCAAACCAGGCAGCACATGCTTTACTGGGTAACTTAATCAGATTTTCCAATAGCTTGCAAGTACTAGCAAAGCCACACGCTATCAAATTAATTTTACGTGTCCATCATAATCCAGGGATACATGTTTTTGCTGACTTTTCGTCAACAAATTCGCAAGGAGATTTATATTCTGTTGGATTCCGATTTTAGTGTTGAAAGAACAAACGAAAAGCAACGCACCATAACACGTTTTCAGCGTATTCGATAAATTTTAAATGGTTATTCAATCGTTAATTAAAACTTACAATAAAATTAAAATAACCCGGCTAAAATTGTTTCACATAACCCCATACCCACCGGATGAATTTCTCTCTACGTATACAAGCCAGCTGGTCAGCAAGTATGACTGATCTGAAATGCCTCCTAAATTATGTATTTCAGGTGCACAGCAGGATGAAGAGGATGACTGCCATCCCGTGAAAATTACTGACTCCAGAAACGAAGACGCGCAACCGGTAGATGCCATGGACGCCCTTCAACGTTTCAGGGACGAAGTTATAGAGGAGAATAATCCGCGGCAGCTGTTTTCGGTCTCGCGCATGGAGGGCGTCGAGGAACTTAAACGCGATATTTTAGTGAATTACAAATCAAAAAAATCGAATCTGAAGGCACGACCAAGGGTGAGGTTCGAGGGGGAGGAGGGTGCCGGAAGTGGGCCCGTGCGGGAATTCCTTCTCGGTGCCATGAAAATTGCAGACGAAGGGATCGCCAACACGTTCAAGCCTATAATGTTCTTCGAAGGCGACAAAGATCACAGACTGCCTGTACATGACCAGTCGCTGAGACTGACAGGGGCATTCAAGGCGATCGGTCGCATCATAGGGCACTGTGCCCTACACGGTGGTCCAGCTTTGCATGGTCTTTCACCTGCCATCAAATATTACTTGGCAAGCCCCTCTGCAGATATGTGCGAAAATCCCCCGCCTATATCTGTGGAAGACATCCCAGACACAGATCTTAGGCATTTAATAAGTGAGGTTAGTCTGACATTAAATCAACTCAAATAATCTACCAACTCTTTTCCTCCACCCACTCCCCCCCCCATCTCTATCGCTCCCCCCTTTCTCCTAAAAAGCCAGTCCAATAATTTTGAATAAAAGCAAATTTACCGCCGTAGCGAATTTGGAAAGCTTATTTTTACTTGGTACCTACCTACTCCTCTGTGTTTAGGCCCAACTCACAAACCGTTAACAATAATCTTAACCAAGTAAATAGCTTTGTTCTTTTATTAAACCACCATTCAATTGGTCTCCCCTGTGTTTTACATTCAGATTGATTCCTTGGGAAGAGATGACCATCCGGGAAGCGAGCTCCGAGAGAACATCCAACCGTACTTAAACGAAGCTGGCCTTGACATCGATAAACTGAAGGAGGCGCCTAGATTGATAACCCAAGGACTCATGCTGTACAATGTCATCCTTAAACGTAAGCTTGAGTTGGATGACATTGCCAAAGGTAAGAAATGACAATACCGATGACCACCACCAAGGAACATTCAAACATTTTAACGCAACCTTTTCTTTTCCTTCACTAGGAATGGAGGAGGTTGGTTTACAAACCGCCCTGGCTAAGTGGCCTTGCCTCGTGGATGTCATCTTTGCTTGTGAAAAAGACAGAACATTAACAGGAGACGAGTTTACAGGAAAAATTACTTTTGAAGAAAGAGATGCTTCAAACAATACCAAGGCTGCTGAATTCTTTATCAGATACATCGAGTTCATGGAATTAAGAAAAGAAGGTATTTCGCGGTTAATGTTAAAGGGGCGAATAAACACACAATCAACCACAGAACCAAATGGGCACATGTAGAACAACTAACTGCTTTCAAGAAAACAGGGTCAATTCTTAGTCTGAAAAGCAATTTAAAATAGCGTCCAACAAATGACCCTTTTCCTTTTCCCACCAGGAATTCATTGTAATGACTTGTAACAGTGTCTTTGAAAACTGTGTTCTGAACAAACTTTCTTTGCATTAAAAAAGGAGTTTTGGTATTGATATGTTTCAGATGGCGCAGACCTCGTTGACCTATGTAGCTTCTGGACAGGCAGTAACATCCTGCCAGCAAGATACACCGACCTGTTGGTAAAATTCGACGATAGCATCGACCTCCCAATAGCGGAAACGTGTTTCCTCAGTCTTACAATCCCGACAAAATATCAGTCTTTCGAAGATTTTCAGAAATTCTTCGACATCGCCATCAAATATGGAGCACAAGGATTTAGTTTCACATGACACAAATTGCACAAGTCAGTTTACAAGCTTCCATGTATGGAATTCTTTGGCACCCACAGGTACAGCTCTTTCAAGGACACGATTGGCAGATAAATGTGTTGCCATGGCAATGCTCAAAGAAGTCAAACAGGCTTATAATTCACCCTTAAGCTACTTGATGAAAGAATTAATTTCCTAACAAATTTTCCTTGCTTTCCACATGTGATTCTGTTTAATGCAAAATACTATGAATGTTAGCTGTTGTAGAATGGCCAACTAAGGAAGGTGTAAATGGTTCTTTAATTAATTCAGTAACAGACAAAACCTGTGTTAGTAGAAAAAAAATGCAGATTGAAGTTTTCAAATCTGTTTTCTGTTTATCACAAAATTATCGAGTTGTGTTAACAATACCAATACCACTAAGAGCCCTTAATTAAGTGTGGGTTAAATTGTTTGCAACAAGTTGGGGAGGGGGGGTAATAAGGAAAAGGACAATAGGGTCATTTATACAAGAAAAATAAGCTGTGGCGTATGTTATCCATGGCTCATGTAAGACTTGAACTGGTTAAAATGTACCGTTTATACAGTTAGTTCGCATCTTATGTAAGCAGTGGCTTGTGTAATCTGCGGCTTTTTTCCTTGTATAAATAGCCCTAATTATTATAAGTCACTACTTGGTATTAAGGGGTATAAGTATTGAGTTTGACAAGTGACTGAAACTTATATTCCAAACTGAACGTTATGGAATAGTTTCCTTTCATAAAATACACATATTTGCAAATTTTGAAAGATTTATGTAATTACTGGGGTTTGTATAGTATATTGATGTCGTATCAAAACTGGAGTGTCAGTTCATCTGCAGTTAATAGTTATGTTACAGTTATTTGTAGGCTTTTGAATCAATCAATTCCCAACTTGAGTCATGCAGCCTAATTTGATAGTTGAGGTTTTATAAAAAAGGACTTATTTTAGGTCAATACTTGTCCATTAAACACAGAAAGGATTTGCCATTTGGGATTTGCAATTAGAGAATTGACTGATCTTTGTAGTACTTAACAATTTTATTAAAGTAGCATTGTTCCTGTTGTTTACAATGGCATTTGCAATAAGCTTCTTCAGCATGTTGGCCTGTCATTTGCCTTGACTGATTGCATTTAACAAGCTACACTGAGCCTTGTATTGTTTTTTAAATTAGTACTGTATTACTGATGTTTACCAGAAACATTAGGTTTACGCGATAATATTAATTTCAACCATGTTTTAGGTTTATCATTAAAAACGACTTATTATGGAGAAATACCTATGTTGTTACGTGGAATGCTGAGGATTCAACATCTCATACACATGTGTAACAGCACGTACAAATAACTCAATAACATCATTAACTGATGCATTATGAGGGGGATAAAATAAGGACAAAGATTGCAGTCTTTCAGGATCAATAGGGCATCTAGTTTCTGGAACCTCTACACTTTCAGGAGATGGAGCTGGTACAGGTCCATCCCAGTCAATTCCATAGTTTGAAAAGTCATTCTGCGAACAAAAAGGCTACAGTTATTTATGTTGTTGTTTACATATAAAACCCACAACTCAATTATTTCTGATTTATGGGGTTCTCTAAAATTTTCACCAGTCATTAAAAACCAAGCCCAATAATGTCTTATGACATGTTTACATAATGATATTAAAAGTAAGATAAGAAATGGAATTGAAAACAAACAAACAAACAAACCAGCAAAATGTTCACCTGAAAAACCTCTCTATCAATTGTTGATCCACTCCCCCAGATACCATGGAGTCCCCTTATCCATAACTGCATTGGAGTGGAGTTCCGCTCAGACCTCAAAGGATGATGAATCCATGCATTTTTCCAGTTTGTCAAATGCTTGTTAATGACTGGTAAAAATGTGTAGTGCAGGCACCACAAATGAATTTCATCATTTGGATTTAGCATCCCAGACCTCTCCAACTCATAAAACAAATTGTAAAACAACGTTGAGCATCCATCAGAAACGTCTCTCCAAAGCCTCTCTATCCGTTGATTGTGTGTGCTTTTACCTACAATTTATGAAAGTAATCAATGGCAAGCACAATTAAGACAAAGTTTCATATTATCAATTCCTTTCATCAATTTATTACCCGTTATCATACTTCCTCTTCCGGAGCCCCTTTGTGGATGTGTAAGCATGTACCATGATATATCCACATTCTCTCCACCCTTGTCTGAGCGTACTCGTGATGGTAAACCATATTCATTAACTGCATCAAGAAACAGGTTAAGGACAGTGGTTGCCTTGTTGTTGTCTGATGCATGGAGATAGACTGGTATTCTGGAATATCCATCGATGCCTCCGTGGATGACTATTCTCCATCTAGAAATAACATTAGGTATGTAAGGCAACAAAAAGGTGGAAAATCGGAACTTAATACTCCTAAGTGAAGTCACGTTTTTACTATTATTATGATTATTATTTTTGCATTACCCATTGACTTGCACTTTTGAAATCAGCAGAGTACACCTTTAAAGGACATAACTAACTCTTAATTCCATATTTACCTTATAAGTTTATGGTTGCCATCAATATGCCAAAGAGCCAATGGAGAGTGGACATTGTATCGTCTTCTTCTTACTGCATCTCTCCATCGCTGCATCACTCCAATAGGATCTGTCCTCAATAATGACTGTCTGATCCGTTCTCTTTGCACCCGATGTCCTTTACTGTGTAGTAAGCCTTTCGCCATCCTAATGCCAATATTAGGATGAGACTGTTGTGCAGATCTCAACAAGTTGTCTAGTTCTTCATCACTCAGGTTACTAAACGTACCTGAAGTAAACAAGGTTTCCTTGGATTTATTGAAATTCAAATTGTTGTTAAACTAAACACGCATTACCTCTGTTACTGACGTTGTAACTGATAAATTATTTACCCACCCCATCCCCACGGCCTTCAATTCTACATAAGCTTACACCTTGTTTATAAGTAAAGTAAGTCAGTGAACTTTATTTATTCACATATCGCAGATGAGCTAAGACTGGTTTAAATGCAGATTTGAAGTTAAAAATTACAAAAAGAGAAAATAACTTAAAATTTAAAATATGCAAATGAGAATTAAAATTATATGAAAAATAGAAGGATGAAATCTATGGCATTAACGATCAACAGCAACAGAAAAGGACTTCGTGGTAACAGTACTAATTACAACCTAGTAAACTTTCAAAATATAGGTACATATCACAAAAAATAAAGAGAAAACCTTTTACATGTAAGCTTAAAAGCTCTCACCAGAAACACTCAAGCCAAACGCTGACATTCTCCTTTCGACAGTCCTCTGTCCTACACCCAACAAAACGCCGATTTCCGACACTTTGAAACCCTGGTCCAAGAGAAATGATAATTGCTCTTGGGGTATTTGAAACGAAGGTCGTCCTCGAACCCCAGTACGACGCAGATGTCCCTGATAACCATGACGAGCTTGGATGCTGTGATTTGCTTCAATGGCCACAATAGTCTCGTACAGACCACTCATTACGTTCACAATGTCATCAGGAACATCGAGATTAACCAGCATCCTATTTATATAATCCAATCTTAACACTATCGACCCGATTTCGCAAGAATCTTCCAATCTTTCGATCCTCACAACCAGATCATTTATGGCTTGCACAACACTGCAGAAATCCGCCATTTTGACCCACCAGATCCAGGTCCTTGTGGACGTGACGTAACCTTTTGACATTTGACACTTTTTGGCGGAAATTGTACGTCGTTCTCAAAGCTGAAGTCAACATTTCGCAGAGACTGTACATTTTAGAAAGCTCGACTTACGAAGCTGAATGAAAGAAAGCCCGTGGTCGGAATGAAATATTCAAACTTGAATCCTTAATAAAAGGTTAACTTCGATTGAACAATAAGCTTAGAAGTTCCTTGTAATAAAAATATCAAACCATTTCGACAGGATAATTTCGAAATTGATAAAATTGGATGTTGATTGCTAAAGTTGGATGTTGATTGCTGAAGTTGGATGTTGAGTGGTAAAGTTGGATGTTGAGTGTCAAAGTTGGATGTTGAGTGTCAAAGTTGGATGTTGAGTGGTAAAGTTTCATGTTGAGTGTTAAAGTTGGATGTTGAGTTCTAAAGTTGGATGTTGAGTGTTAAAGTTGGATATTGATTGCTATAAAGTTGAATGTTGAGTGCTAAAGTTACATATTGATTGTTTAAGTTGGATGTTGAGTGCCCTAAAATTGGATGTTGAGGCCTAAAGTTGGATGTTGATGGCTAACGTTGCATGTTGAGTGCTAAAGTTGAATGTTGAGAACTATAAAGTTGGATGTTGAGTGATATAAAGTTGGATGTTGAGGGCTAAAGTTAGATGTCGAGTGCTAAAGTTGATTTTTGGCGGGGATGGAACACCATAGATCTTGACTACCATCCGTCATGATGGTCGATGTGCAGTGCTTGAATGAGTCGATCATCACTTGCTTGTGATTTGACAAGACCAAAACTATGTACATCCTTTGTTGTCTCAGAAATCTTCTATAAAAAAAGGGGGAGCGGTGGGGGGAGCTTATTCGAGGGAAGGCGCTTATTAACCGCGCGGCCATGGGCCGAGCGCGGTTCATGTTCTACCCTTGGTTTATTTATTTATTTATTTATTTATTTTTTTTGTCGGAGACCAGACGTAGATCTCCACTCGGCCAACTTTGAATTACGCAATCGGTAATGTTTACTCGCCAAACCTTGTTTCTTCAGGGTCAACAGAAATCTCAGATTACAAAATCACGCCGAACCTACACGTTGCAAAAAAATCTCTTCAAAACCCTGACATCGAAGCGATATATCACTTTAGCGTTAATAGCTACCTCATATCGGCAGTATTAAAATCTATTCGTTAACAATCCAGCTTCATCATATTAAAATTTCAACGAAATCGAACAAAACCAGAACTAAATATCATTAGATTTTTTTTGTAACCTAGCTTCATTGCGTGAGTCGACAAAGGAAGCGACGGTCGCCCATAGCCACCGAAACCACAGGCGGCCCAAGCTCTCAGTGTTATGCTTTTTTTTCCCCTTTTTATGCGAACGTTCAGGCTAACGTGACATGTGGCATGTACTATTACATAACGACCGAATTTGACCACGCGAAACATGACTCCCGCCTTCCAGGATATGGAGGTGTTGTGTTACAACGGTTTGAATTTATAAAGGTTTGTATGGGAATGCAACGGCTTTGCTTGAAAAGCCAATTATTCTTATATTTTGTGAATAAAATCTACTTACCCTGTTGCTGTGTTGTATTCTTTGTTATTTGCCAGCTCCTCGGGCCGATCTAACACGATTTCGGCGAGTTATCGTTCTGTGGGTTTCCACTACTAAAAGAAAGACAAGGCCGGACACTGATTTCCGGAGTGCCCGCCGCTCGAAGCGAATAAATCCACTGAAAATAACCCTGCCGGCTCAATTCCTCCGTAGAATCGAAGAAGAAATGTTGAAGTTCCATGTCAGTTCACTCGCTACGCGATTCCGTCCACAACGCCTTCGCAACGATACATTTATTTCGAGATTGCTTCGCTCGCAAACTCGAAAACAGCCGCGTCACAAAAGTTAGGACACTTTCGCGGTATTGGATAATTATAGTTAGTATATTCTCAGCTCCGACTATTGCATTTCTAGCTCTCTGATTGGCTCAAAAACTCCGACTATGAGCCATTAGTCGGAGTTTTACCTTATATGGAAAACAGTGCGCCAAGTTTAAAAATTTTCCGCTCTGTAAAATTGTTGAAATAAAAATCGGCGGCAAAAACCCGATTAAGAATATACTAAAACAATTATTCCATTCGACCTTGTTGGATATGAAGTGATCATAACCAACTCGCGCTACGCGCTCGTTGGTTATTTATCACTTCATATCCAACGCGGTTTCATGGAATAATTGTTAATTATCCAATACCGCGAAAGTGTCCTAACTTTTGTGACGCGGCTGTTTTCGAGTTTGCGAGCGAAGCAATCTCGAAATAAATGTATCGTTGCGAAGGCGTTGTGGACGGAATCGCGTAGCGAGTGAACTGACATGGAACTTCAACATTTCTTCTTCGATTCTACGGAGGAATTGAGCCGGCAGGGTTATTTTCAGTGGATTTATTCGCTTCGAGCGGCGGGCACTCCGGAAATCAGTGTCCGGCCTTGTCTTTCTTTTAGTAGTGGAAACCCACAGAACGATAACTCGCCGAAATCGCGTTAGATCGGCCCGAGGAACTGGCAAACAACAAAGAATACAACACAGCAACAGGGTAAGTAGATTTTATTCCCAAAATATAAGAATAATTGGCGTTTCAAGCAAAGCCGTTGCATTCCCATACAAACCTATATAAATTCAAACCGTTGTAACACAACACCTCCATATGCTGCAAGGCGGGAGTCATGTTTCGCGTGGTCAAATTCGGTCGTTATGTAATAGTACATGCCATATGTCACGTTAGCCTGAACGTTCGCATAAAAAGGGGAAAAAAAAGGATAACATTGAGAGCTTGGGCCGCCTGTGCCGAAACACATCAACATAACCAGTGAACCTACGTTTCGGTCAAAAAAATCCAGGATTATTGCCTGAAAGCTGAAAATTCAAGAGGAACATCTTTTTCGAACTTTTCTCAAGTTATTTAGACGAAAAAATGACCTCGGCGGACTCCAAAAGAGAACGAAACAAAAAACAGAACGAGACAGTGAGAAGAGCCGATAATTTATTCACCGCGTGGCCTTCGTTACGTTCACGTTAAAAAAACCTTACTTCTGGATAATTTCAGCCTTACAAGTCAGCAACTGGTCCCAAATTACTTTCTGTATCCTTACAAATGTCCTGACTTCCATCTCCGAAAGATTTGGCCGCAATTTTTTAGCAAATAAACATTTCGTCGACAGCAACCACCATTACGGTGGCTTGCAACTAATTCGCTAACTTTACAAAACCCTCCCGAGGGGGGGATATGACGAAAAGAGCTGAAAAATGATGACCGGAAATAGAGTAATTTTCTCAGCTTCCAGTGTGCCAAATTTGCTGGAAATAGGTTCAAAACCGAAATTTTTTTTTCGTTTTTTTTTCTTCGGGTCACTCATGCTACCAAAACAGTTAACTTTTAAAAGCGCGGTTGTAAGATCTTAAAGATCTTCTTGTTTTAAATCTTGGCCTATAGGAGGGGCGCTTATTCGAAGCGGGGCGCTTATTAGAGGGAGCCGGGAGGCGCTAATTCGAGGATTTACGGTAATAATACAGTCGAATCTCTCGTAAGGGATCAACCAAAATATCAAACCTACGGGGGTGGTCGTTTATTAGAGCTTAGACCATATTGGGTCAAACTTTTGCCTCATTAGCCTATGGTAACTGTAGAGACCCCATACGCCAGTGCCCATCTAAATCCATATAACAACTCTAAGTAGCTACAAAAACATTTAAGCTTTCCAAAGGTATCACTGGAGTTTATCCACAGTATCGTAGTTCGCTTCTGATAAACCACAACGCCTTATTATCCAATTTTCGCCTTATTATCTGTCAAGTGGTCGCTTACGAGAGGTGAACGAAAGAAAATTTTAAACTTTTAGCTCTAAAAGTGGTCGCGGTCGCTTATGAGAGGTGGTCGCTTACAAGAGGTTCCAAATATAATGATTTAACTTGGAAATTTTTGGTATTTTGGAAAACTGGTCGCTGAGGAGAGGTGGTCGCTTACGAGAGTTTGTCGCAACTGGAGCGTCGACAATGCCTATCCTTCTGAGATATTGGTTTCATCACAGTGAAGACCCTCTAACAACTTACAGGACAGGTCAGGCTTCGTTATGTAATAGAACACGTTTGCATTTCGTGACATCAAAATGACGACCCGAGAAAAGTTGTTGGGCAGGTCAAACGGATAATCAGATGTATTTATCTTTTAAGTTCTTGTTGACAGAAGAGTCCTTACATATGTTATATTTGAATGTGTCGGAACCTTGGGGTAATAAAGTTTCGTTTTAATAGCAAGACTTAATGAGAGATGTTTCTCTGTCATTTTACGGCGGCCATATTAGTGCTCCTTTGAGGGACACCTGTCGCCTCCCTATAAAGCTATATATAGACGAACTTGGGTTAAACCATTCGCGTATCAAAAACCGCGCAGACCTACTAAAGATTTCTGACTTAATTTATTGAATGGTTACGATTTTTATTGATGTTGGCATGAAAACCAACAATAGGTAAATCAGTTGCTTGGTAGCAAAACCACTATGACGAACAATTAGGTCTTCATCTTCATTTTTTATTTGTTTAATTAACACGATAAAAGCATCATTAAAGGTTCGAATATTCAATTTAATTATGATAAGTAATTACACTTACTGATTTGAATCTGAAATTATCAAAGACCCTGGAGTAGAAATGAACCGTTAGGTTTTCAAGTTAGCCTCTAGCCCCGGTTGTTCATTGGTTGGATAACGCTATCTTCTGAATAAATCACCATCCAGTGAATGGCGTGGTTTGTTCTGTTAACAACTATCCACTGGATAGCGATTCATACGGTGGATAGTGCTTCCCACCCCTTAAACTACTGGCTCTTGTTCGAGAGCCAACCACGTGACATGCAAATAACTGCCTAGAAAAAATGGTCTGCTCGTGCGCAGTACCGTCTAAATGTGTTTTGCTGCAAATAATATCTGCTCATGCGTAACTGTAACCGCGCTTTTACGTCAAAAACGCTCGATCGCTTCCCCGAGCTGTCAGAGAGTGATTTAAATAAGAATACAAACTTTGTAATCGAACGATAAAACAATTATTAAACTCGGTTATCGCAAAATAGCGTGATTTGTCAGTGTCTCACTGATCAATTATTTTCGTCAGTCTTCGGCCTCGCCAAATAATTGATCTGCTTGCCACTGACAAATGATATTTTGCCTAACTTCGTCATATAATTGTTAATAATTAATTACACGGTACTACCTCGATTAACAGATGTGGAGTTATCAACGTGGTTTGTTATATTAAGGTATTCAAGTATCCGTATTTGTACCACGCTGATTTGAAAACAAGGCCTAATATCTGTTGAGTCTAAAAAGAGCTATGCCCTGAAAACCTATAGACATTTTCAGACATGCAAGAGGCAATCCAGATGTAGAAAAGTGACAAAAGCAAACAAAAAAAATGATTGTTTTTACGAAAACAGTGATTTATAAAATGCCCCTGAAGAAAGCAAGACCGCCTCCTCATTTTCATTGATTATTCTACGTGTTCACCTTTATACATGTATATGAGGAAAATAGAAAACAATTAACTTTGTTTACAGGTGAGTGCAGAACTACATTTTACAAAATTAGAAAGTTAGGTTATGAGTAAAATCCGCGCCTTTGTCATGCGTGATCCTGACCGGAAAAAAAAGATAAAAAAAACCAAACTATATACAAAAATTACCATCATGTAGAATTCTTAGCTTATTATTCTATCAACAAATCAGTTCCATACCTCGCACGTTAGCCTGAACTTGGTCTAGTGCAGTTTTGGAAACAAAAATTTTGTCTTTTATATGTTTTCAAGTCTTAGCCATATTCATTTGTTGGTACTGTATTGTTTAAATTTGTCGTACTTCCTCTAATACCTTTCATTTTATTTTGCTTTGCGCTATCTAAAATTGAACTTGGGAAAATGTGTCATGGGTCACCGTGATTTGCATCACTGATTCCATTACAATATAGGGGCAACTATATGAGCCCTTTACACAAACTACCCCATGATCTGACCGTGTCAATCGTCAAATATGGTCGTGGAACGAAATGGATGACAGAAATGATTGGGAAGACTCTGATGAAATTCGAACGATTGCCAGTTGAGACTATTAAAGTTTGAAGTACGAGATGCTGTTGCGGTGGGAAAGTTGGAAGACATTTTCCAAAGGTTTTTTTTTGTCACATACATTTTCTTACGTGTAACATTGGGAGATTTCAAAACATAAAGATTCGCGTTCACAGAGCAGTTTGGCAAACTAAACTGACTTCCTACTTATTTCGTCATCCTAATCCCATTTCTGACATATACATTTCGTCAGCCTCGACTTCTTTTGTGATTGTTAATTTTAAGTGACTACGTTTTCACCACTGTACTGGCGAAACTTCCATGTAACTTCCATGTACGCCACCTAGCAGCATAAGCGCTTTTATAATGATGATTTCTCGAATGAAGGATATTTCGCAACTATCTTGTTCCAAAATTCATTCAACGTTTTCATCAAAATAGAAAAAGTAGCTCTTGACGCTTTTGATTCCCAAGGTGCCTTGCGACATACGCAACCTCTTCCGGTGCAGCCAGGATCACAGACAGTTCCCTTGGGGCAACAGTGCCAGCTGTCCCCACAATCCATTGCATCCTTTAACAAGCAGCAGCCAATGAATGAATGGGAATACTCGTTAAGGCAGCAAGTCGTGTTGCCAGGGCAAACTGTCAAGCTGCTTATTTGCTGTTTATGTTTGTGAGTTTTTGGCAGGCAGTAAAGTGAACTAGGAGGAGCTTTTTCCTGATTGAATTCTGTCGAAGTCAAAATGTGGATGTTTCCAAGTTTTGTTATTCATGCAGAGAGCTGGAATTAAAACTTAAGCTATGATAATTACTAGCAATTTCGCAAGAAACTTCGGCACAACACTGTTTCCAGATCTTTTCCTTTAATTCATAGTTCTAATTAGGTACCTCTTTGCTTTGTTGTCTTTGCGTGCTTCAACAGTTTGTTGAATGCACGAGTAATTTCCTTAGCTAGAGACCAGTAACCGTTTCCTTTGAGATGCTGTGAAGATAATAACATAACATGCTGAATATCTCAAGCAGCTGTGCAAGTTTCAATAACATTTTTGAACTTAGAAGTACTCAGAAGAACCATCCCTTTAGCTGTAATTTCTGTGCCTAGAGTATTTTTTAAACCCGCTTTCAGTGTTATGTGCATAGGCAACATCTTTCGACCATCTTTGGACATACAATCTCACGACATGTTATGTAACCTGGCCTGCGTCAAAAATGTGAGCACAACGTACTTGAACTCGAATTTTAGTGATGAAAGTCTAGAAAGATGGATTTATTTGGCATCAAACTAAGATAAGAAGTATCAAGAAGTCATTCCGTGAGAGATAAACTGAGTGTTTTGAACGTTTACTGCGAATATTGAAAGTAGCAGCCCAATTACACAGGAAGTCACTATTGAGAGCCGATCGACAACACTCAAATCAGTTGAATTATCCCGTAAATCGGGAAACATGCAAAGCCCACAATCTTTTTCAGTAATTATCATTTATTTGTCATTTCCTCTGCTAACTGATAACCGGAAAAATTACCAGTTTCATAGTTAAACGGCCTTCAGCCTTTTAATTACATAGCGTGTCGAAAAGTGTCGCCTATGCACGAATCGCTGAAAGCGGGTATAAGGCTAGTACGGCTTTAGGTTTTTTTTTTAATATGAATAGATTTCGCTTTCGTTTCAAATGGTGAAATTCTTTTCCTACACACAAAAGTATCATGCCGATAAGATTTCGTGCATTGACAACTTACCACATTTGGCTGGTCGTCCAGAAATATGCTGCACCTGGTACCGAGTTCCTCACATCTATTCTTGATAACCTTGTAAAGATCAATAACCTTTACCCGCTTACCATCTGTCATAATCCTGTAGCGAACATGCAGAAAAAAAAATTACAAACACGAACCTCACGAACAAGCCACAGGGATGGTACAAATTTCTTCTGTGTCAACTACAAGTAGGAAAGGATTTATACATGAATTACTTCTGTCACTCGTATTCTTCTCCAGCGGTTATACCGTACGCAATATAAGCTTGCTAAACAGATGCAGAGGTGGCATTAACGAACCTGTGCTCGTACAAGGTCTATGCCAATGAATTTTCACCAACATTGCGCTTACACGTGCACTTGATTCGTTCATGCAGTGTATGCTCCAAACAGCCTGAAGAGGCCGTCGAAAGGCTTGATTGAGGACTATGTCTGCTTGGGCTATCATGCTCTACATTGTCGACGAATGCATGCAAGCATGACAACGTTATCAGGCATATTGCAAGAGTAATAAACGTTCGTGTCTTGCCATATCACTGCATCTTTCGTATAAATCGACCAGTGCGTTCCAGCGTCAGTACCAGTATCAGTTGATAACTTAATACGAATTGATGATAAGCCCGATATAAAATCTTTAACAGCCCTTGTGAGAGCAAAGTTGGAATCCGAAGATAAGACTGGGAACGAGTCACATGCCGTACTGAAACACCTGCCTGGCAGTATACTCATATTTAACTGGAAGATAAAATGTTGAGCACTTACGGTTTACATATTTTTTAATAGCCTTTTTTATGAAAAGCTCACTTTTTTGCGGCCTTGTTGTACTGCACAACCCTCTTGTTAAGCGTTTTGTTATATGGAATTGGTGTGGAAGTCGCAAAAGCCACCGCAGCTCCTGTCTTCAACAACGTTTTCTTAATTTTCTTTAGATTTTTAGCGTAATCCTCGAGAGGAACGTACTGTGAACAAAACAAGAATTGTCAAATTGACTCGTTGAATTACGACAAGAGTGGACGAAGGGGGAGAGAGTTAATTCCCCATTTATGCCCTATTTTCAAGGTAACATGATACCCAGCCGTCTTGCAGAAAGTGTTACCGCGCGCTTCGTGTAGTTATTTCAGTTTCGTGGTTGAAAATGCCTTTAAATTCGCTTGGTCTGTCCGCTTCATAAGATTGACTATTTCTAGTCACTCACGGGATTTCTGATGCCAAGGGTTATCTAAAAATGACTTGAGAAGGATTTCCTTGGGAATAAGGCGTATATGGGTGATAAACTCCCTTACTGTTCATCTTCTCTTGCGTCCGCATTTGAGAACTATAACAAATAACCAGTGGCATAAGTTGCGGCTGGCAGTTCTTGAAATTGGTGAAGCAGATCCCTTTAGCCCTGGATCGGATGCTGGTACACTGAAGTCTACTCTCAATATTTTGTTTGTTTATCTTGTCCAGGAATATATAGCATGACTTCGAGAATATTTCTAAGGACGAAGCCAGTATCTTTAGCGTATTGTCTACATCACTGTTTGATTTACTCTTATTTTCATTACAAAAATATTGTTTGATCATTTACTTTTAAAAGTAATTTTAGATGTCCTGGAACTTTCCAAAACCGTGCTTTTATCAGACTTTCAAATACCGATGAATACAGTTATGATGCCACCTCCGGGCTCGTTTACCTCTTTTGAAAAATTGCAGCAGTCAACATCATGAAGTCCAGCATTGAAAATGATGGCGTCATAATGAACGGGTTCGTAAACGCTCGAGGATAGAAGCAGTGGTAGACACTGAATTATATAGCGCGTATCCAGGCTTCCTCCATCTCCAGCCCAAGGGGAGTGGTGCACAACACAGTCTCCCTCAAGCATTTCAGCGACATAATCCTGATAACTAATCAAGGAAAGCAATGCAAATGTTCAGTGAAAAATTTTGGTGTGTAGTATTGCTGAATAAGCGAGTTCGTAGGGCGAGTATAATTAAAAATGATGGGTAAATGTGTCAAAAGAAACTTGTTATCGAAGGATTTTCCGAAAGCCATTCTGATAAATGCCTGCAGCAAATTTCCTATCCATCAGTAAAGGTTCAAAATTTGCGAAAAGATAAAGGTGAACTAGCATAGGCGTACATTTTGGACCTTACAATATATGGTTTCACTGGTTGCTCTTTCGCTTGCATGTTCAATGGCTTCGTCGGAAATCCTCAACTTCGACCTAACTCGGACAAGTCGAATTTAGAAAAGGATATGAGTAGTGAAAAACGTTTATCGGTTATCAGATCTAAACGTTATGTCTGAGCTGAAATTATGTCCTCTACGTACGACCTGATTAGCGCAAACAACAAACCATCTTTAATCCTTAAATTCTATTTTGAACAAATCATTTAATGGAAGGTGCAATAAGCGACAGAAGTCTTTAGACACTTCACTGTCAAATTCTATTTCTGAGCGTCTTGCAAAATTTTATCCCAGACCACAGTACCTACCCAACATTGAATTGGGGAGCGGAGAGTATTAGGGAATCATCGCTAGATGCATATGAAATAGACTAAGATGTTAAATATCTCTAAGTGTCATTTAATTTTTTGAGTGTCTCAACCATTTTTGTCGCCCATTGTAGCTCATAGGAAAAATTGCCAAGTATATTGTCCTTTTGTGTATAATTATCTTAAACTTTGCAAACCAGATAATTACTCATTAATTTTAGTAAACAACAAATACGGCGCCGCACCCAATGCTGATCGAGTCACCCATGATGAGACACTTCTTCTCCGCTGACCTGTGAGAGCGGCGTGTCCGATGATAGGGGCCTGGGCGACAGATTCTTGTCGCGGTGGTGGTGTTGGAGGGAATCAGGTCTAAAAGTCTGAAAACAGATAGAACGGGCATGAATTGCTCGGTAGGTTGATTAAATCTTCCAAAATAAGAGAGCAAATTTTCGTCGCCACTTTTCACTCCGTACAGACGTTTTTCCTCACTGATTATTCCATTTGCTCAACAACAACTACGACAACAGCTATCGCAACCACAATCACAACCACCGTGTTTACAACCACTGCCACAGCCTCTACATATGGCGACCACGCTCACAGTAGGAGTGTTTTTCGTAGTTAAAGACGATGCTTAAGTTGTTTCGGCAACTACTTATTTTTAACTCCAACATTCTGGTTTCAAGAGGCACAAGATATTTTGTCGAGAGTAACACAAGTGACTCTTGACGAGCGACTTGCTAGCTGCTTCATGCTTCTGAATAATTTTAATTTCCGATTGCGTCAGTCTGGTCCAAACACGATTTATCTTTCTTTCAGGGACTGCTCGCAAGACATGCAAAGTGGATGAGATTAAAAAATAACTCATAGCTTTGAATTTCAACCGATCAAAATATTCCAGGGGTGAACTATAATACCTGACACTGCTAACATTGCTTATACTGTATATAGACATTGCTGAATTAAGACTGCAAGAAAAATGTCTCTTTTCTTCAATACCTACTTTTCCATAGCGTTAAGAACTGTCCAACTTCCTAGTCTACCTGCAAGTTAAATTGAACAGCGCTGTTTTCAATCTTTTAATGCCTGGAAATGAAGCCAGCCCGTTTTGTTGCAAGCTGCAAGTCAAACATATTTTACAGGTATCAATGAGATCAAATAATTCCAAACAATACCTTCAAAATCGTCGGTTATCTGAATCACTTTATGCCCCTTAAAAGTTTTTATTCCTTCCACCTCTGACGAAGGTTCCTTTCGGTTGATGACTTCTCTGTTTGAAGGTTGATCCTGCTTTACTGAGAAGGATCTGTTTAAAAATTCTTTGTTGATTTTTGAAGTCCTTTCAAAGTCAGCAAGATGGCTCTTAATAGTTTGAAGAAGAGGAATTAGATCTTTGTAAGCAGGCACTGCATCCATTCGTTTCTCAATTGAATCAATGATTGTGGAGGCTTTATGAAAATGCCATTTTATTTCATCTTTTTCTGAGGTAGAAAAACAATGTAGTAAGTAAACATAGACTGAATCGCGAAGTGCACTTATATATCCAAAACATACTCCAGTTTCTAGCTTTGCCTGTTCGTTAGCTGTCGCCTGGCAACGTTTTCAAAAGCGTTCTATTAACACAGATACATTTAACATAGAATTGCAATACTGCAGGAAAAAAAGAAAGCACATTCTAATGGTATTGCTTTCCCCTATAACCACAGATCACGTCTGTGGCACTGGACTGTACCGGACTGGACAGGCGGTACAACGAGTACCGGCTCGAGCCGGCCGGAATCGATTTTAACCCCCTTATTTACCTCTTAGGACAGCAAACCTTGCCCTCGTAGGTCAGGCCTGTCATTGATAGTTGAATACTCACAGCTGACGATCGCTAGTCAGAAATTGATGACAAAATAATATCAAAAAAACAAACACTTATTTCCATACCTGCAGATACGTGTCCTAGTTTTGCAATTAAAACAATTAGGACCAACAAAGTTTTCAATATCCGTGAGTGCCTGACCGTTGATCCAAATGTATGCGGTGTTAAACATTTTCCATTGTCTTTTTTCATCAGTGTCTCATGGCCAAAAACATTCGGTTTCGGTGGATTAAAGATCATCAGTGCATGGAGTTGCGGTAACTACAAAAATCAATGAAAACAGGTGGTTGGCCATACCACCTGTAAAACAAACAAGGCGTCGGGAGAAACAGTCTACCTTCGTTATGCCTTTTACCGCTGACTTCATATTGGGTTGCCCGTAGTCTCTTGAAAGGAGGCATGCGATTGGCTCTTACGCCACTAAACAACATGTAACAGCAATGGGCCATATTAATGTCCTCGGTACTGGATTGGAATGGAGGCTCAGACGGAAGAATATCATAAAAAAAAAATCATGTAATTTGCATTTAAAAAACTCCTCGCATTGGCCTCAGTTACAAGCTAGTTCCAGTCCAATACCAAGAATACAAAGATGGCCTTTTAGCGCAATCTAACAATGGCCGTTTGCCGTTCACCGTTTATTTCGAAGATAGATGATTCAGGGTTCAAGGTAAAGTTCTATTCTAAAGATGGGAAACAAAAAACGAACAAGGCTTAACAAGAAGAAAAATTAAAGAAAGGGACCAAAACTCTCGCAAAGCACCTCGAAGTTGATTCGTTTAAAAAGTACGTGGATTCTTATGTCAGCAGCCGCGAATTATACCACAAGTTTTAAAAATTCCATTCAAAGTGCTCTATTTATTTGAAATTAATTGAAAACAGCTTTACCCTACGACAAAATAATTTTTCTGTCAGTGACATAGGCAGTCTCAGAAACAGAATTCTGAGTTCTTCAGCTCGGAGTCGAAAGTGAGATCTGGTTTCCAGTCCAGATGCTCTACCACTGAACCACAGGGGGCTCGGGGGAGCTAAGGCCATTAAATTAGGTTTGTGGGACAAACACCCTTCATGCTTGCTATGATAATAAATGAGATGCTGGATTATTTTTATCCTATTATGATCTTGCAAGTAAAATAGAAGTTATAAAAAGTCACCAGAATAAAGCATCAATAAGACACATGCATGACATACTAATCGAGGTATCGCAACCCATTCTCTCGCGTCCGTCCATATACATGTCCATAGTTTACAGAGAGCCTTTTGGCTTTTGGTTTTACTACGGTTTGAGATTGGCTGAGTAGCCTAACTGGTAATTAACTGGTTTTCATTTGAAAACCGCTCTTTATGAGGTTTCCAGGGCTCTGACTGGTTCCCAAAGAAGGTTATTGGAAATTCCATGGGGGAGGGGAGGTTTAAAAGAAACGACTTAAAAGGATAGTCTGAAGCTAAGCTGGAATTTCCAGAGTGTTGGTGGGGTTTATACGAAAA